>NC_041215.1:66086982-66108226 GCF_002837175.3 Physeter macrocephalus | reverse complement strand
ACAATAACAAACCCAAAACAATTAAGAAAATGGTAATAGGAACATACATATTGATAATTATCTTAAATGTAAATGGATTAAATGCTCCAACCCAAAGTCATAGACTGGCTGAAAGGATACAAAAACAAGACCCGTATATATGCTGTCTACAAGAGACCCACTTCAGACCTAGGGACACATACAGACTGAAAGTGAGGGGATAGAAAAAGATATTCCATGCAAATGGAAATCAAAAGAAAGCTGGAGTAGCAATTCTCATATCAGACAAAATAGACTTTAAAATAAAGACTATTGCAAGAGACAAAGAAGGACACTACATGATGATCCAGAGATCAATGCAGGGCTTCCCTGGTGGCGCAGTGGTTGCGCGTCCGCCTGCCGATGCAGGGGAGCCGGGTTCGCGCCCCGGTTTGGGAGGATCCCACGTGCCGCGGAGCAGCTGGGCCCGTGAGCCATGGCCGCTGGGCCTGCGCGTCCGGAGGCTGTGCTCCGCAACGGGAGAGGCCACGGCAGTGTGGGGTCCGCGTACCACAAAAAAAAAAAAAAAAAAAAAAAAGAGATCAATGCAAAAAGAAGATATAATAATTTTAAATATTTATGCACCCAACATAGAAGCACCTCAATACATAAGGCAAATGCTAACAGCCATAAAAGGGGAATCGACAGTAACACAATAAGCATAGGGGACTTTAACACCACACTTTCACCAATGGACACATCAACCAAAATGAAAATAAATAATGAAACACAAGCTTTAAATGATACATTAAACAAGATAGACTTAATTGATATTTACAGGACATTCCATGCAAAAACAATAGAATACACTTTCTTCTCAAGTGCTCATGGAACATTCTCCAGGATAGATCATATCTTGGGTCACAAATCAAGCCTTTGTAAACTTAAGAAAATTGAAATAGTATCAAGTATCTTTTCTGACCACAATGCTATAAGACTAGATATCAGTTACAGGAAAAAAACTGTAAAAAATACAAACACATGGAAGCTAAACAGTACACTACTAAATAACCAAGATATCACTGTAGAAATCAAAGAGGAAATCAAAAAATACCTAGAAGCAAATGATAATAAAAACATGACAAGCCAAAACCTATGGGATGCAGCAAAACAGTTCTAAGAGGGAAGTTTATAGGAGTACAATATCCTACCTCTAGGAACAAGAAAAATCTCAAATAAACTACCTAAACTTTCACCTAAAGCAATTAGAGAAAGAAGGACAAAAAAAACCCACGGTTAGGAGAAGGAAAGAAATCATAAAAATCAGATCAGAAATAAATGAAAAAGAAATGAAGTAAATGATAGCAAAGATCAATAAAACTAAACACTGGTTCTTTGAGAAGGTAACCAAAATTGATAAACCATTAGCCAGACTCATCAAAAAAAAAGGGAAAAGACTCAAATCAATAGAATTAGAAATGAAAAAGGAGAAGTAACAACTGACACTGCAGAAATACAAAGGATCATAAGAGATTATTACAAGCAACTATATGCCAATAAAATGGACAACCTGGAAGAAATGGACAAATTCTTAGAAAAGCACAACCTTCAGAGACTGAACCAGGAAGAAATAGAAAACATGAACAGACCAATCACAAGCACTGAAATTGAAACTATGATTAAAAATTTTCCAACAAACAAAAGCCCAGGACCAGATAGATTCACAGGCGAATTCTAACAAACATTTAGAGAAGAGCTAACACCTATCCTTCCCAAACACTTCCAAAATATAGCAGAGGGAGGAACACTCCCAAACTCATTCTACAAGGCCACCATCACCCTGATACCAAAACCAGACAAAGATGTTACAAAAAAAAAGAAAACTACAGGCCAATATCACTGATGAATATAGATGCAAAAATCCTCAACAAAACACTAGCAAACAGAATCCAGCAGCACATTAAAAGGATCATACACCATCATCAAGTGGGGTTTATCCCAGGAATGCAAGGATTCTTCAATACATGCAAATCAATCAATGTGTTACACCATATTAACAAACGGAAGGATTAAAAAGCATATGATAATCTCAATAGATGCAGAAAAAGCTTTTGACAGAATTCAACACCCATTTATGATAAAAACTCTCCAGAAAGTAGGCACAGAGGGAACTTACCTCAACATAATAAAGGCCATATACAACAAACCAACAGCCAACCTGGTTCTCAATGGTGAAAAACTGGAACCATTTCCACTAAGATCAGGAAAAAGACAAGGCTGGCCAGTCTCACCACTATTATTCAACATAGTTTTGGAAGTTTTAGCCACAGCAATCAGAGAAAAAGAAAAAATAAAATAAAAGGAAAAAGAAATAAAAGGAATCCAAATTGTCAAAGAAGTAACACTGTCACTGTTTGCAGATGACATGATACTATACATAGAGAATCCTAAAGATGCTACCAGAAAACTACTAGAGCTAATCAATGAACTTGGTAAAGTAGCAGGATACAAAATTAATGCACAGAAATCTCTTGCATTCCTATACACTAATGATGGAAAAGTCTGAAAGAGAAGTTAAGGAAACACTCCCATTTACCTTTGCACAAAAAGAATAAAATACTTAGGAAAAAACCTACCTAAGGAGACAAAAGACCTGTATACAGAAAACTGTAAGACACTGATGAAAGAAAATAAAGATGATACAAACAGATGGAGAGATAGACCATGTTCTTGGATTGGAAGAATCAACATTGTGAAAATGACTATACTACGCAAAGCAATCTACAGATTCAATGCAATCCCTATCAAACTACCAATGGCATTTTTCACAGAACTAGAACAAAAAATTTCACAATTTGTATGGAAACACAAAAGACCCCGAATAGCCAAAGCAATCTTGAGGAAGAAAAACAGATCTGGAGGAATCAGGCTTCCTGACTTCAGACTTTACTACAAAGCTACAGTGATCAAGATAGTATGGTACTGGCACAAAAACAGAAATATAGATCAATGGAACAAGATAGAAAGCCCAGAGATATACCTATGCACATATGGTCACCTTATCTTTGATAAAGGAGGCAAGAATATACAATGGAGAAGAGACAGCCTCTTCAATAAGTGGTGCTGGGCAAACTGGACAGCTACATGTAAAAGAATGAAATTAGAACACTCCCTAACACCATACACAAAAATAAACTCAAAATGGATTAAAGACCTAAGTGTAAGGCCAGACACTATAAACCTCTTAAAGGAAAACATAGGCAGAACACTCTATGATATTAATCACAGCAAGTTCCTTTTTGACCCACCTCCTAGAGAAATGGAAATAAAAACAAAAATAAACAAATGGGACCTAATGAAACAGAGGCTTTGCAGAGCAAAGGAAACCATAAAAAAGATGAAAAGACAACCCTCAGAATGGGAGAAAATATTTGCAAACAAAGCAACTGACAAAGGATTAATCTCAAAAATATACAAGCAGCTCAATATCAAAAAAACAAACAACCTGATCCAAAAATGGGCAGGAGACCTAAATAGACATTTCTCCAAAGAAGATATACAGATTGCCAACAAACACATGAAAGGATGCTCAACATCCCTAATCCTTAGAGAAATGCAAGGCAAAACTACAATGAGGTAGTACCTCACACTAGTCAGAATGGCCATCATCAAAAAATCTACAAACAATAAATTTAAAAAACTAAAAATAGAACTACCATATGACCCAGCAATCCCACTACTGGGCATATACCTTGATAAAACCATAATTCAAAAAGAGTCATGTACCACAATGTTCATTGCGGCACTATTTACAATAGCCCGGACATGGAAGCAACCTAAGTGTCCATCGACAGATGAATGGATAAAGAAGATGTGATACATATATACAATGCAATATTACTCAGCATATTAAAAAGAAATGAAATTGAGTTATTTGTAGTGAGGTGGATGGACCTAGAGTCTGTGAAACAGAGTGAAGTAAGTCAGAAAGAGAAAAAGAAATACTGTATCTTAACACATATATATGGAATCTAAAAAAAAAAAAAAAGGTTCTGAAGAACCTAGAGGCAGGACAGGAATAAAGACACAGACGTAGAGCATGGACTTGAGGACTCAAGGAGGGGGAAGGGTAAGCTGAGACGAAGTGAGAGAGTGGCATTGACATATATACACCAAATGTAAAATAGATAGCTAGTGGGAAGCAGCCACATAGCACAGGGAGATCAGCTTGGTGCTTTGTGACCACCTAGAGGGGTGGGATAGGGAGGGTAGGAGGGAGAAGCAAGAGGGAGGGGATATGGGGATATATGTATACGTATAGCTGATTGACTTTGTTATACAGCAGCAACTAACACAACAATGTAAAGCAATTATATTCCAATAAAGATGTTAAAAAAATATTCTATACCCCTGCATGATCTCCCTTATCACTCATCTCCTCCCATTGTTACTGTCCTAGTTAACACTCTCCTTTCTCCTGCTGAACTTTCCTAACAGCTCTCCCAGTCTTACCAATTTTAAATGTATCCACAGCTGGCAGAGTCATCTTGTCACCTTTTTAAAATGTAAATCTGGTTATATGTTTTGTTCTTGTTGTTTTGGTCAACCCTTTCAATGGTCTGCAGTACACAGAGGATAAAGTCCAAGCTCCTAAATGTTGCACACAGAACCTTTTCTTGACATGGCTCCACCTTACCATACAGCATCACCTGTGGCCACTTCTGCACCGACAGAACTTGCTCTGCTTCTAGGTATCCACTCAAGCTCCCAAATGCTCTGCACTGTGTCATGTCTTTATGACACTGCATATACAAGTCTCAGTACTAGAAGGTCCTTCACCCCTCTCCCATAAGACAACCTCTTTCAGCTCCCAGAACCTCCTACTCTGGAAAATCTTTTGCTACTTATCTAAGCAAAATTAACTGGTCCCTCTTTTCCAGGACCCTGGTGTTAATGTGTCTCTACTGTTGCACTGAATCCTCCTAAATCATAAATGCTTCTTCACATGTCTCATTTTCCATTAGGTTCAGAGCTACTTGAAGAGAAGGACTGTATCTTGTCTATTTTTATATCTCCAACACTGACCTGAGTAGCTAACAATAATAATAAATATTAGTGATTACACACTAGAACTGTCTCAGGTGCTAACCTAACTGCTTCCCTCATTTAATTCTTACAATGCCTTTATGAAGTAGGTAATATTATTAGCCCCATTTTATTGATAAGAAAAGTAAAGCACAAAGTAGGTGCTTAATAATGTTAATGAATATTGTTGCTTTTTTAAAAATTTAATGTAGTCATATCATCATTACTCCTGAGAGCTCCCAGATACTATTACAACATGAAGTGGATACCTTGGTGCATCAGGATAGATGCAGTGGCATGAGGATAGCTATTTGATTTGGGAAGACCTAGATTATCTGCCATTCTGAATTCAACTCCACATATGATGGGCTTCAAGATTAACTGCTTTGTTTCTGTTTTTATTTTTGTTTTCACATGCTATACTGGCTTTGTAAATCATTTTCCCCTTCCCTGATCTTGTTTGTACCTAAACAACATGAATCATTGTCATTGGTATTTCTTGTCTATTTCCTTAAAATGTCCAATACAGAGATAAGGTTGCCAGGCCTGGGAAGAAAAAAATGCCCACCTCAATACCACTAAGTGAGCATTTCTTGTGCTAATTTAATATTTATCTGGTTTGAGTCCTTCTCTCCAGCAAGTCTCACTATTAAGATGGATTTGAGAGTTATCCTAGATTGCAAGAAACAGTTGGTCTGTGAAACTACAGTTTTGCTATTCTTCTGCTACATCACTGCACATGAACACATGAACTTAGATTGTTAACCAATATTGGTTATTTCCAGAAACATTTTCATTTTAACAACTCCAATATGCTGAACTTAAATGCATAATAAATGGGGGGTTGGTGGCTGGGTGGAAGATTAGAGGCTGAGGTATTTGTCCAAGGATTTGTGCCAAATCACACAGTTTGTAGCAACTACCTACTGCCCACCATGAAGCTGGCTCTGCCAGTGAGGTGGAGAAGTGTTACAAAAACACCTTCAGTTTCTAGACTAATTCATCAGAGATACCCACCACCCATACTGAAAATCACAGAAGGATAAGTTCAGTAACAGTCTAGTTAGTCCTTCCAGGTGGAATCCACACCTCACCTGACATAGGTGAGGAAAAGGGAAAACAGAAGCAGAATAATAAAGTAGTTGAACCCAAGGATTTGACTATCTTGTTCTTCTGTTGGGGGAGTCATGCCTGTTGTCTTTACTTTACACTTAAGGTATTCTGTCATTACAAAAAGCAGTGATGGGCGAGTTCCCTGGTGGTCCAGTGGTTAGGATTTGGTGCTTTCACTGCAGAGGCCTGGGTTCAATCCCTGGTTGCAGAACTGAGATCCTGCAAGCTGAGCAACATGGCCAAAATTTTTTTTAAATTACTTAAATTTTTTAAAAGGCAGTGATAGAATAATAAAAGACCACTTCCCCAGGGGAATGAGAGAGTTCAGCTGAATGAAACCATGGCACATGTCCACAAACAAAGAATTCTGTACACTTTTACTTCTATTCTTTTCAACTCTTTCTGCTGCTTCTTGCTCCTGGATCCTGTTGCCTCATGAATTCTTGCTAACTCTTTGTTTGTCATCCTCAGATCCCTAAGAGAGAGGATATGATTAGTTCCATGAATCACAATAGTCCCTACTGAGCAACCTCTAATGCCAGGCCTGTAGAACACAACTAACGGTGCTCTGTGCAGATCCCCTCTGGTGGTTGTGCTATGTCAGCGTACTTCAGTCTGGCAGTGTTTTTACTTCCAACAGCCAGCACCTGCATCTCTTTGTCAGGGGGCTGCCCTCAGGTTGCATAAGGCCCAGCTTTTTCTGCATGCACAGAGAGCAGACAGTGCCTGGGAATTGATATCCCCACCCCAGCCTCAGCTTTTGGCCAAAGACTGATGAGTATGGGAGTATAAATGCCCCAGCTCCCTCACCCCTGATGGGATTGTCTGTGATGAGACCCACATGTCTCCAAACCTCTTTACAGAACAGTTACAAAGTTACTTTCTGTGGGGCTTTGCTTGACATCCCACCCTTGTTTGTCTTACTTTTATCCTTGTCCCATGTCCACACTGCTCTAGATTTTTCTGGGAATGCTTCCTATCTCAAGAGTCCTGTGACAGTGAGTCAAACTCTACATTCTATTTGAAGATTCTTTTCAGGAGGGCACTTTCACACAATTATCCCAGGGCCTGCTTTTGAGGAACCCATCTCAGAAAAGGCCATTTCATTTTTTTTCTTGAGAGTTTTCAATCTGCCCTTCTTAACAGCCTACCTTATGGATTTTGGCTTATGTTCTCACAGAAAAGAATATTTCATATTCTGCTAAGCCATGTAGAAACTGGCTCTCTTTGAGGCAGAAGCCCATCTTTGATCTAATCAGCTGTGATCAGAGCTGCAGGGTCATGTGGAACAGAGAGCATCATAATTTGTGCATACCCTTTATCAGGGGCTTTGGCCATAGGCCTTGGCAGCCTCTCTGTGTATGAGAAGCAGAATCTCAGAGCCAGAGAGCTTCCCTGAGAACATATTCATATTTATTTGGATAATGCCTGCTGGGCATAAATATGGCAAGGGGATAACAAGTAAAGGCAATAATTGCGAACTGTGTATGTCAAATTGAAGAAACCAAAATGCTCTCTGTAGTGAAATGATAATGTGTCATTTGTAATCATAAAGCAGTACCTTGAAATATGAAAGACAAAGATGTAATAAACAAACTTGGGAGTATAGTATCAAGAGGGAAAGCACACCTACAGGTACGCATGTGTGCACATGCACATGCACATACACACATCAATTCTTTTCACTAAGAGCAATGTGAGGTTGAACCATGTTTAAGAACCTTAACAGTATCTCCTTAGTTTTTCATTAACTCACTCACAGGGGAAGTCTGACCACCCATGGGGCAGAAACTGTTTACAGCTATTTACAAGGTAGCAAGGGTATACATTTATTTATGGTTGTATTCTGCTTTTAATTTTTGAATTGTTAGGTATCTATCTTTCATTCTGTAAATTGCATACAGAAATATGGTAGGTGATTTACAGATTAAATCATTTAACTGTAAGAATAATAAAACACTAAAAAATCCTTTAGACTCGATAACTACTTACCTTAACTCACACATAGACATCACAATACAGCAGTAACACTATAAAACAGCCATAAAATGAAAGAAATCACAAAACACACAAGGTACTTTTGAAGGAAATGAGAAGAGAAAGGTCCACAAATATTCCATCCCTCCCCCCAAAAAAATTCTAACCAAATTTGTTTGTGATGACCCCATACAGCACAATGGTCCAAACTCTACCTACAAAAGGGAGGAAAAAAAACCCAGTGTCCTTTATGGAACAAGCGAAGGTTTTAATTTTTATTCTTGAATTATCACCCATTGTTGTTGCCTGACAGGATTTTTTTCTTTGCATCGAAAGGAAAAGATTTATATATTTGACTAAGTTAAAGTTTAAAACGTCTGGAAGATACCTTAAAGAAAAACGATATACATCAAATTTGTAAAAGATATATGTAATACATATAACTGACAAAGGTTTGGTATCCAGAATATATAAAGAACTTCTAAAAACCAAGAAGAAAAATACAAACAAATCAGTAGAAAGACAACAAAACAATGACTATCAACACACAAAGGAAGAAGATCAAAAGGCAATAAACACAGAATTCTCAATTGCTGATGACAATATAGAGCAGTGGAAACTGAGAGTTCACATTGGTACCATTTTGGTGAGCAATTGGTGACATTAAAACAAGTTGAATACACATACCTTAATTTCTAGCAAGTTCCCTCCTAGCTGTATATTTTAGAAAAAGTTTCATTCATGTACCCAAGGAGTCACATGCCACCAGTTTCCTCATCATGTGTTCACCAAATATTAATTTATCTCCACTGTTTTCTTTGGTGTGGAGCTTCTCTAGTCCTCATCCATCTTTTGATATGAAGGCAATGTAGTGCAGAAGGTGTGAGAGGAAAGAGTCTGAACCCTCCAGCTTGCTCTGCACATAAGTGTTGCAGTTAAGAAAGATGCTTTGTTTCTCACACCATATACAAAAATTAAGCTCAAAGTGGCTTAAAGATCTAAATGTAAGACCTGAAACCAAAAACTCCTAGAAGAGAATATAAGCAGGACACTCTGACATAAATCATAGCAATATTTTTTTGGATCTGCCTCCTAAGGCAAAAGAAACAAAAGCAAAAATAAACAAATGGGACTTAACTGAACTCAAAAGCTTTTGCACAGCGCAGGAAACCATCAACAAAACAACCTACTGAATGCGAGAAATATTTGAAAATGGTATGACCAACAAGCGATTAATATCCACAATATATAAACAGTTCATACAACTCAATATAAAAATAAGCCCGATTAAAAAAAATGGGCAAAAGACCTAAATAGGTATTTTTCCAAAGAAGACATACAGATGGTTAATAGGCACATGAAATGCGCTCAACATCGCCAATTATTAGAGGAATGCAAATCAAAACCACAATGAGATATCATCTCACACCTGTCAAAATGGCTATCATCAAAAGATCTACAAATATATTACAAATATTGTCAAGGAGGTGGAGAAAAGGGAACACCTGTACACTGTTGGTGGGAATGTAAACTGGTGCAGCCACGATGGAAAACCTCCACTACAGATGTTCTTCCAAAGACTAAAAACAGAACTACCATATCATCCAGCAATTCTGCTCCTGGGTATATAGCTCAAAAATTCCAAAAACAAAAACAGTAACTCGAAAAGACACATGCACCCCAATGTTCATAGCAGCTTTATTTACAACAGCCAAGACATGGAAGTAACCCAAGTGTCCATCAACAGATGAATGGATAAAGATGTGGCATATATATACAATGGAGTAGTACTCAGCAGTAAAAAAGAATGAAATTCTGCTATTTGCAACAATGTGGTTGGACCTAGAGAGTATTATGCTTTGTGAAATAAGTCAGACAGAGAAAGACTAATACTGTATGTTATCACCTATATGTGGAATCTAAAAATAAGACAAACAAATGTACATAACGAAACAGAAAAAAAAAATAAAAAGCTTTGCAGTGGCTCTTACCTGACTTTGAGTCATAGCTCTGCCATTTGCTAACCACCTAGCTTTTGGCAAATTTTCAAGCTAAGTCTCAATTTCCTCATCTGTTAAGAAGGGCTAATAAAATCCACCTCAAAACTAAGAAACTAACATTGGTGCAATACAGATAACTACAGACTTTATTTAGATTTCCCCAGTTTCTTCACTAATATCCTTTTCCCAAAATCCAATCCAGGACGTCACATTATATTTAGTTGTCCTATCTTCTTAGTCTCCTCCTCTCTGAGACAATTCCTCAATCATTCTCTATCTTTCATGACCTAGGCACTTTTGAAGACTAATGGTCAAGTATTTTGCAGAATATCCCTCAACATGGGTTTTCCTGATGTCTTCACATGATTAAACTAAAGTTATGGATTTTGAGAAAAAAATACCACAAAACTGATGAGTCATTCATTACATCATACAGAAGGTACATGATATCAACATGCCTTATTTCTGGTGATATTTGTTTACCTAGGTTTTTTATTTTGTGGTAATTCATTAAGTTGTATACTAAGTCATTGCATTTAATATATATATGTATTTGAATATATATTAAGTTGAAGTTATGGATTTTGAGAAAAAAATACCACAAAACTGATGAGTCATTCATTACATCATACAGAAGGTACATGATATCAACATGCCTTATTTCTGGTGATATTTGTTTACCTAGGTTTTTTATTTTGTGGTAATTCATTAAGTTGTATACTAAGTCATTGCATTTAATATATATATGTATTTGAATATATATTCTTAAGTTGAAGTTTATCTCTATATGTGTTATATATCACATATGTGTTATATAACAAAACACATATAAACAATTTAAATGTTTAGAGCTTAAAAAATATAAACCAAAGAATAGGAAAAGATATTTGTAATATTTATAATTGAGAAAGGACTAATTTCTAAAATATGAAAAGAGTTTCTACAAACCAATAATAAAAAGATAGACAACTAATTTTTTTTCAGTGGGCAAAACACTTGAACACATATTTCACAAAAGCGGATATCCAATCAGCCAATTAACACATGGAAGGGTGCACAATCTCATTAGTCATCACAGAAAAGCAAATTAAAATCACAATAAGATACTACCACACATACACCAAACTGGCAAAACTTAAAAGTCAGAAAACGTGTTGGTTTGATTGCAGAGCTACTAAACTCTTCTACACTGCTGGTGAGAGAGTAAACTGGCAAAAGAACTTTGGAAAATAGTGTGACATTATCTGTTAAAATTTGATATATTCAAACCCTGTGACCAAGCAATTCCACTTTTGCAATATTCTCAAAACAAACACATGCACTTGTACATCAGAATATTTGTACAACAATGCTCAAAGTGTCTTATTTCTATTTGCCAAAAACTGGAAACATCATCAAATGGATAAACAAATTGTGGTATATTCATCCAATGGGATATACACAACAATGAAAATTTTAAAAAAGCACAGCTACACACAACAATGTGAATGAATTTTACAAATATAGTATTGAGCGAAAGAAATCAGATATAAAAGAATACATAGATCATGAACCCATCCATATGTAGTTCAAAAACAGGCAACACCTAAGGGGTCTATTTGTAAGAGTTCCAACTATAAAGTAAATCAAGGACATTATTACCATGAAAATGCAAATAGTGGCTATCTCTAGAGAGGAGGGAAGGGTGTGTGATTTAAAAAAAAAAAAGGGACACAGAGAGGGCTTCTGGAGTACTGGAAATATTATATATTTTTTGCCTAAGTGGTGGTTACATGGATATTCACTTTGTAATTTATTATACTGTACACTGATGCTTTACATACTGTTTCATATATGTTACGTTTCAAAATAAAATATAACAAGACATCTGTGCCATCAATGATGTGACACTATTACTGGGGAAAAGACATACATATATGGAAAAATTATTGAAACAATACAAAACATATGATCAAATGCCAAAGATAAGAGGTATTTCTATAAGAGGTCAAAGAGAATAGGCTTTGAAGGATCAAAATTTGCACAAAAGAGAAAGGACAGTCCAGGTTGGCAAAACATGAACAAAAGTTGCATATTCAAATTTCCAGTGGTTAGTGTGGAAAAGTAATGAATGATAAGTTGAATAGGTAGCATTGGATCAGTTTAGTAAGTCCCCTCTATTTGATAACATGCACATGTGTGTTAATGAAGACATGAAATATTAATAGCTACTATTTATTGGTTGCTTATTTTGTGCTAGGCAACTTAAGGCTTGCAATAATCTTATGACTATCATTATCTATTCTTTTTTCAAATGAGGAAACTGAGGCTCAAGTTAAGAACAGTGGGCCCTCCGCCCCCATGGGTTCTGCATCCAAGGATTCAACCAACCACGAATCGAAAATATTCGGAAAAAATTCCATAAATTTCCAAAAACCAAAACTTGAATTTGTCACGTACTCCAGCAACTATTTACATAGCATTTACATTGTATTAGGTATTATAAGTAATCTAGAGATTATTTAAAGTATACAGGAGGATATGAATGATTATTTAAAGTATACAGGAGGATATGCATAGGTTATATGCAAATATTACACCATTTTATATTAGGAATTTGAGCATCCATGGATTTGGGTATTCAAGGGGGGTTCTGGACCCAATCCCCTGCAGATACCAAGGGGAGACTGTATCTTGCCTAAGGACACAGCTAGCGAGTAGTGGGGTGAGGACTCATGTCCATATGTTTTGAGTTTAAAGCCCATAATGGAAATAAGGACCAACCTATCAGGAATGAGTACTCCTAGTACGTAGTTGTCTCTAAATACCACTTCCTACTTAAAGAAGCAAAGATCTTTAGAGAAGTGGATGACTCCAGCTCTGAGACTGGAAATGTACAGATTAAAGCTGAAACATCTTGTCATTCCAGATCACAAGAAAACTATGAAACTCCTACAGCTATGACTGCTGGCCAAAGTGGAATGTCAATAAATATGATAACTGCAAGGGATTAAAACATATAAAATATGACTAAATGATTTTTAAAAAACTAAAATCTCATTGGTCACCTTTGGAGGATGCTAGGGAACCACCTCCTTATTTTTAAAACTGATAAATAAAGGGAAAGAATCAGGCATTTTCCTGCCTTTCCTATATGATTTGTAGCTCTGGGTAACCAAATAGTTGATAAGGGGAAGCTTCTCTTTAAAGAAGCATCCAGCTAATAAGTGAAGGAAAAATGATAGAATTAGACCATCTCCCTTTTCTAATTCTTAATAAACTAAAGGTTCCAGGTAATGATCATCAGTGGTTGATAACATCACCAAACAACAAGAAAAAATATGACATTGTGTGCTCCCTGACGGAAAAGTACAACACATAGGAAATAGTACTGTCAAGAATAAATTGAATCTGAATCTTATAAAGCCTACTACTAATTTATAGGAAATATGAGGGATAATGGAACATGTTAAACAACACAACAGTGATGCAATAATAAAAATCCAGACTGTGAGAAATTCTACAAATGAGCTGGCTTTTCCTCACACAAGTACAAGGGAAAAAGAATGGAAAGACAGGGTGCCCAGAGATTAAGAGATACTTAAGAGCTATATCAACTAGTGTCAATGTAAAAGCAAAAAACATTTATAAGCTAACTGGGGAAATGTGAACACCAGTTGGATATTTAACAGTATTAAGGAATTGTTGTCAATGTTTTTAGGGGAGATAATATGGTTGCGTATTTTACGTGATTTTATCTTTTAGAGATGTATGCTGACATATTTACAGATGAAATATTTGATGTCTGAGATTTGATTCAAAATAATCTGTGATGAGTGGAGAGTGGGTCAGAGTACAGATGAAACAAGACTGGTCACATATTGATAACTGTTGAAGGAGGGAAATGAGAACAGCAATTGTCTCTACTTTGGGTGTATCTTTTACATTCTACAGTAAAAAGTTTTTTTTTTTTTTAATTTAAACATGCTCAGAGTCTCTCTTCCTCTGATTCATGGAGAGGGAGAGACAAAAGATATTGAAGAGGGGAGAAGTGTAATTGGGAGCACAGCTAAGAAAAGGGGGGCTGGCTTTTCCTCCAAGGCTGAAAAAAAGATAAGTTTACAGAGAGGAAAAATAGAGACCTAGTGAATTCACATCAAGTGGCCTCTAGTCTTTCACCGAAGTGAGAGGAATGCTCCTCTCCGTGGAGGAAGCCCAGGGGGAGATGGAACTGGGTCCTGAAGAGGAAATGGTTTGGACCATCTGCTTTATGGAGATATTAGTGAGTTGACAAAAGGCGAGTAAATGGTAAAATTGGTAAATACGGTAATGTCATAGGTTCATGCCCCTCGGTAATAGAATTTCTTAGTAGGATTCTCACTATTACACTTCACAAATATTTCTAAAAATTAGCAATCCAGCATTCTTAACTTCACCCTTAACTAGCAGGTTAGGTGGTCCTGAACTTTGTCCCTGGGTTATGAGTCAGCTTTGGTATATGGTCATAACACCTCCGATTTCCAAAGCTGGAAAACCTGACCTTCTTTATCTTCTGCTAAAGTTGGAAAAATAACTGTTCTAAAGTGTAAACCTGATCAGTTTCCCCGAGAAGCAAGGACTCCTAGGCTTTGGTTATTTATCATTTGAACTGTTGTTTTCTTGGAACAGATTTGGGCAATGGATGTAGTTAATCTGAGGAAAGAGCCTCCAATTACATAAGTAAAAAGCAAACACATCACCTTCAGTTCTTGCCTCTTTGACAAAACATAGTGAAGGCATGTCTCTGGCAAAGTCAAAACTCACCCCTTCTTCACATTTCCCACATCCAGAAAATCATCTGTACCATTACAATTATTTCCTTATTCTTCAAAGCATGCTCCTTTGATGAAAATGTTTCCTAGAGAATTCCCACCATGCTTGAGATATTGCACTCCTATCTGAAACACATCACTGATCTTTACAACACACTCCTACCAGCTACACAACTCCTACCAACATCAGCATCCTCTTGATCTGTGACCCACCCTTGCACCATCACCTCACACCCAAATTCCACCTCTGCCCCCAATCAGAAGTAGCTTGCTAGCCCTAAGTTGCTCTTGTTGGTGTTTTGGACTCTTCCTATGAATCTCAGGGGTCTACAACTAACCCCTTTAGTGTTTCTCATATCCATAATGGTCACTGAACCCTCTGAGCCTCAGTTTCCTTGTCTATCAAGTGAGAGGGCAGATAATGAACTCCAAGATCTCTATGAGCTCTGTAATTCCACAGTTCCTTGGTGTCTGTGCATGAGGTTAAGTTGGGCAAGTGAATAAGTCTACCACATCGACTCCTTGTCCAGTCTCTTGCGTCAATGTTCTGTAGACATCCTAACAGAGGTATGTCCTCATCTGAGAATTCTACAGTTGAAAGTCTGTGAAGGAAGTTCAGTTTACTTTAACAGGATGAGTTGTTTAAATTTTTTTGTTTGTTTTTTAAGTGGATAAATTACAATCTCATCTTTGACCTTTGGGGTCTATGTCCATGACTATAGTTCTCATGAGTTTAGTTATGACCAGGAATAAGCACAGATCTTTACTATCATAGTGTAGTGGGAATTGTTTAAAATTTATTCTTAGACCAAGCCCTTGCTTGGGTCTCCTGGGTCTTCTTTACTACACCTGAGACCATCTGTGGGCAGCCTCAGTTTAAATGCATCCCAAGCTGGCTCTCCTTATGCCACAACTCCTTGGGCAGTGAATACACTCCACTTACAGTTTTTCTTGTTTACATACTAACTCAATTTTGGATGCTGTCTCAGGTATAACTTTTTTGTAAGTTGAATCAGTATCACCAAGGTCCAATAAGGAGAACAAAACCAGTTCAACAGAAGAACTTTACTATGGGGAAAGAACTAGTTACAGAGGTGTTGGAGGGGCTAAAAACAAGTGCTAATGAGGCTATGCAGAAGGTAACAACTACAAGAAGCTACTACTACCCGCGGGGCCTGAGGGACAGTAAAGGGCTGGTGCTATCAGCACAAGAGCCAGGGCTACCCTGTGGGAGCTAGAACCTTGGAGAAGGAACCATTCAAAAGGAGCTAGAAACAAAACAGGGGCTGCCTGGTGGGTGAGGCTTCCAGGCAGGAGCTGGAACCACAGAAGAGACACAGCACTGCTAGACAAACTTGCAAAGCAGAGAGGAGAGAAACACCTCAGGGCCTCCCCTTCCCAAACTTCCATCTCCTGTCAGGAACTCCCACTAGCTGAACTTAATCAGAAGGAAGTGGGTGAGGGAGCCTGAGAAATGCAGAGCAGCCCCTTGGGAGTCAAGAGAGGGAAGGTCAGGGAATGGAGCCAAGAGAAAACAGACAAATAACTTGTACAAGAATTGGAAAAGGAAATACAAATAACCAATAATCATAGGAAAACATGTTCAACCTCATTAGTAATCAGGGAATTGCAACTTTAAACCACAATCAGATACCATTTTGCCTCCCACCAAAAATTTTAAAATGCCAAGGGCTGATGGAGATGTTCAGCAGTGGGAACACATGTGCACATCACCGGGAGTGCAGAATGGAAAGCACATTGACATGGTCTAGTAATGTGATGCTGAACATACACTATGCTCCAGGAATTCCACTTCTAAGAACACACCCTCAGGAAAATCCAGCAATGTGCACAGGAGATGTGTACAAAAATGTTCACAGAAGCATTGCTAAGGACAGCAAACCACCCAGCTGGAACCTACCCAAATGTCCACCAATAAGAGAATGGATAAAGTGTGCTTTATTCTTGTAACTGAATACCACGTAAAAATGAATGAATTATACCTACAAATGCCAACACAGATGAATGTCACAGGTGTAATTTTGAGCAAAAAGGGTAAGTAGGAAAAAACTTGAAATAATTCTATTTGCATAAAATTCAAAAACAAGCCAAGTTATATATACTGTTTAAGAACTGAATCACAGATGGGAAACTGTAAAGAATGAATGATAATTCAGAGGAGTGTTACTTCTGTGTGGGAGGTGGGTATGATCAGGAGGAGGCCCCCAAGCAGAGCCACTCTTTTTTAGGTATGATATACTTTACAATTAAAAACATGACTTCGGGGGGACCTTCAAGATGGCGGAGGAGTAAGACGTGGAGATCACCTTCCTCCCCACAAATACATCAAAAATACATCTACATGTGGAACAACCCCTACAGAACACCTACTGAAGGCTGGCAGAAGACCTCAGACCTCCCAAAAGGCAAGAAACTCCCCACGTACCTGGGTAGGGCAAAAGAAAAAAGAAAAAACAGAGACAAAAGAATAGGGATGGGACCTGCACCTCTGGGAGGGAGCTGTGAAGGAGGAAAGGTTCCCACACACTAGAAGCCCCTTCGCGTGCGGAGACTGCAGGGAGCGGAGTGGGGGGAGCTTCGGAGCCGCGGAGGAGAGCGCAGCAACAGGGGTGCAGAGGGCAAAGCGGAGATATTCCCACACAGAGGATCGGTGCCCACCAGCAGCACTCACCAGCCCGAGAGGCTTGTCTGCTCACCTGCCAGGACCGGTGGGGGCTGGGAGCTGAGGCTTGGGCTTCAGACATCAGATCCCAGGGAGAGGACTGGGGTTGGCCGTGTGAACACAGCCTGAAGGGGGCTAGTGCACCACAGCTAGCCGGGAGGGAGTCCAGGAAAAAGTCTGGAACTGCCTAAGAGGCAAGAGACCATTGTTTCAGGCTGCGCTAGGAGAAGGGATTCAGAGCACCGCCTAAACAAGCTCCAGAGACCGGCGCGAGCCGTGGCTATCACATGGACACCAGAGACAGGAATGAAACGCTAAAACTGCTGCTGCAGCCATCAAGAAGCCTGTGTGAAAGCCCAGGTCACTATCCAAACCTCCCCTCCCGGGAGCCTGTGCAGCCCGCCACTGCCAGGGTCCCGTGATCCAGGGACAACTTCCCCGGGAGAGCACATGGCGTGCCTCAGGTTGTTGCAACGTCACACTGGCCTCTGCCGCCGCAGGCTCGCCCCGCATTCCGTACCACTCCCTCTCCCCGGCCTGAGTGAGCCAGAGCCCCCTAATCAGTTGCTACTTTAACCGCCTCCTGTCTGGGTGAAGAACAGACGCCAGAGGGCAACCTACATGCAGAGGTGGGCCAAATCCAAAAATGAACCCCAGGAGCTGTGCGAACAAAGAAGAGAAAGGGAAATCTCTCCCAGCAGCCTCAGGAGCAGCAGATTGAATCTCCACAGTCAACCTGTTGTACCCACCATCTGTGGAATACCCAAATAGACAATGAATCATCCCCAAATTGAGGCAGTACACTTTGGGAGCAACTGTAGACTTGGGGTTTGCTTTCTGCATCTAATTTGTTTCTGGTTTTATGTTTATCTTAGTTTAGTATTTAGAGCTTATTATCATTTGTAGATTTGTTTGTTGATTTGGTTGCTCTCTTCCTTTTATATATATATGTATATATATATATATATATATATTTCCTTTTTTTCTTTTTGTGAGCATGTATGTGTATGCTTCTTTGTGTGATCTTCTCTGTATAGGATTGCTTTTACCATTTGTCCTAGGGTTCTGTCTGTCCATTTTTTTGTTTGTTTGTTTGTTTTTTAGTATAGTTTTAATCACTTGTTATCATTGGTGGATTTGTTTATTGGTTTGGTTGCTCTCTTCTTTCTCTTTCTTTTTTTATTACTTTTTATTTTTTTATTTTAATAATTTTTAAAATTTTTTGTTTTATTTTTTCTTGCTTGCTTGCTTTTATTTTCTCCCTATTCTTCTGAGCCATGTGGCTGACAGGGTCTTGGTGCTCTGGCTGGGTGTCAGGCCTGAGCCTCTGAGGTGGGAGAGCCGCATTCAGGACATTTGTCCACCAGAGACCTCCTGGGCCCAAGTAATATCAATCAGTGAGAGCTCTCCCAGAGATCTCCATCTCAACACTAAGACCCAGCTCCACTCAACGACCAGCAAGCTACAGTGATGGACATCCCATGCCAAACAACTAGCAAGACAGTAACACAACCCCACTGATTAGCACAGAGGCTGCCTAAAATCATAATAAGTTCACAGATACCGCCAAACACACTACTGGACACGTTCCTGCCCACCAGAAAACAAGATCCAGCCTCATCCACCAGAACACAGGCACCAGTCCCCTCCACCAGGAAGCCTACACAACCCACTGAACCAGCCTTACCCACCGGGGGCAGACACCAAAAACAACTGGAACTACAAACCTGCAGCTGTGAAAAGGAGACCCGAAACACAGTAAGTTAAGCAAAATGAGAAGACAGAAAAACACACAGCAGATGAAGGAGCAGGGCAAAAATGCACCAGACCTAAAAAATGAAGGGGAAATAGGCAGTCTACCTGAAAAGAATTGAGAATAATGATAGTAAAGATGATCCAAAATCTTGGAAATAGAATAGAGAAAATACAAGAAACGTTTAACAAACACCTAGAAGAACTAAAGAGCAAACAAATAGTAATGAACAAAACAATAAATGAAATTAAAAATTCTCTAGAAGGGATCAAGAAGAGTATAAATGACAGAAGAACGGATAAGTGACCTGGAAGATAAAATGGTGGAAATAACTACTTCAGAGCAGAATAAAGAAAAAAGAATGAAAAGAATTGAGGACAGTCTCAGAGACTTCTGAGACAACAGTAAATGCACCAACATTGGAATTATAGGGGTCCCAGAAGAAGAATAGAAAGAGAAAGGGACTGAGAAAATATTTGAAGAGATTATAGTTGAAAACTTCCCTAATATGGAAAAGGAAATAGTTAATAAAGTCCAGGAAGCACAGAGAGTCCCATACAGGCTAAATCCAAAGAGAAACACAACAGGACACATATTAATCAAAAAATCAAAAATTAAATAAAAAGAAAAAATATTAAAAACAGCAAGGGAAAAACAACAAATAACAAACAAGGGAATGCCCATAAGGTTAACAGCTGATCTTTCAGCAGAAGCTCTGCAAGCCAGAAGGGAGTGGCAGGACATATTTAAAGTGATGAAGGAGAAAAAACCTTACAACCAAGATTACACTACCAAGAAAGGATCTCATTCAGAGTTGATGTAGAAATTAAAAGCTTTACAGACAAGCAAAAGCTAAGAGAATTCAGCACCAACAAACCAGCTCTACAACAAATGCTAAAGGAACTTCTCTAGGGAGGAAAGACAAGAGAAGGAAAAGACCTACAAAAACAAACCCAAACCAATTTTGAAAATGCTAATAGGAACATACATATCAATAATTACCTTAAATGTAAATGGACTAAATGCTCCAACCAAAAGACATAGACCAGCTGAATGGATACAAAAACAAGACCTGTATACATGCTGTCTACAAGAGACCCACTTCAGACCTAGGGACACATACAGACTGAAAGTGAGGGGATAGAAAAAGATATTCCATGCAAATGGAAATCAAAAACAACCTCGAGTAGCAATCTCATAGATTTAAAAATAAAGACTATTACAAGAGACAAAGAAGGACACTACATAATGATACAGGGATCCATCAAAAAAGAAGATATAACAATTGTAAATATTTATGCACCCAACATAGGAGCACCTCAATACATAAGGCAAATACTAACAACTATAAAAGGGGAAATTGAAAGTAACACAATCATAGTAGGGGACTTTAACACACCACTTTCTCCAATGGACAGATCATCCAAAATGAAAATAAATAAGGAAACACAAGCTTTAAATGATTCATTAAACAAGATGGACTTATTGATATTTATAGGACATTCCATTCAAAATAAGAGAATACACTTTCTTCTCAAGTGCTGATGGAACATTCTCCAGGATAGATCATATCATGGGTCATAAATCAAGTATTGGTATATTCAAGAAAATGGGCATTTTATCAAGTATCTTTCCTGACCACAAGGCTATGAGATGAGATATCAATTACAGGAAAAAATCTGTAAAAAATACAAACACATGGAGGCAAAACAATACACTACTTAACAACCAGGAGATCACTGAAGAAATCAAAGAGGAAATCAAAAAATACCTAGAAACAAATGATGATGAAAACACGATGACCCAAAACCTATGAGATGCAGTAAAAGCAGTTCTACAAGGGAAGTTTATAGCAATACAATCCTACCTTAAGAAACAAGAAACA
>NC_041215.1:66082538-66084588 GCF_002837175.3 Physeter macrocephalus | reverse complement strand
AAGAAAAAACAGAGACAAAAGAATAGGGATGGGACCTGCACCTCTGGGAGGGAGCTGTGAAGGAGGAAAGGTTCCCACACACTAGAAGCCCCTTCGCGTGCGGAGACTGCAGGGAGCGGAGTGGGGGGAGCTTCGGAGCCGCGGAGGAGAGCGCAGCAACAGGGGTGCAGAGGGCAAAGCGGAGATATTCCCACACAGAGGATCGGTGCCCACCAGCAGCACTCACCAGCCCGAGAGGCTTGTCTGCTCACCTGCCAGGACCGGTGGGGGCTGGGAGCTGAGGCTTGGGCTTCAGACATCAGATCCCAGGGAGAGGACTGGGGTTGGCCGTGTGAACACAGCCTGAAGGGGGCTAGTGCACCACAGCTAGCCGGGAGGGAGTCCAGGAAAAAGTCTGGAACTGCCTAAGAGGCAAGAGACCATTGTTTCAGGCTGCGCTAGGAGAGGGGATTCAGAGCACCGCCTAAACAAGCTCCAGAGACCGGCGCGAGCCGTGGCTATCACATGGACACCAGAGACAGGAATGAAACGCTAAAACTGCTGCTGCAGCCATCAAGAAGCCTGTGTGAAAGCCCAGGTCACTATCCAAACCTCCCCTCCCGGGAGCCTGTGCAGCCCGCCACTGCCAGGGTCCCGTGATCCAGGGACAACTTCCCCGGGAGAGCACATGGCGTGCCTCAGGTTGTTGCAACGTCACACTGGCCTCTGCCGCCGCAGGCTCGCCCCGCATTCCGTACCACTCCCTCTCCCCGGCCTGAGTGAGCCAGAGCCCCCTAATCAGTTGCTACTTTAACCGCCTCCTGTCTGGGTGAAGAACAGACGCCAGAGGGCAACCTACATGCAGAGGTGGGCCAAATCCAAAAATGAACCCCAGGAGCTGTGCGAACAAAGAAGAGAAAGGGAAATCTCTCCCAGCAGCCTCAGGAGCAGCAGATTGAATCTCCACAGTCAACCTGTTGTACCCACCATCTGTGGAATACCCAAATAGACAATGAATCATCCCCAAATTGAGGCATTTACCATTTGTCCTAGGGTTCTGTCTGTCCATTTTTTTGTTTGTTTGTTTGTTTTTTAGTATAGTTTTAATCACTTGTTATCATTGGTGGATTTGTTTATTGGTTTGGTTGCTCTCTTCTTTCTCTTTCTTTTTTTATTACTTTTTATTTTTTTATTTTAATAATTTTTAAAATTTTTTGTTTTATTTTTTCTTGCTTGCTTGCTTTTATTTTCTCCCTATTCTTCTGAGCCATGTGGCTGACAGGGTCTTGGTGCTCTGGCTGGGTGTCAGGCCTGAGCCTCTGAGGTGGGAGAGCCGCATTCAGGACATTTGTCCACCAGAGACCTCCTGGGCCCAAGTAATATCAATCAGTGAGAGCTCTCCCAGAGATCTCCATCTCAACACTAAGACCCAGCTCCACTCAACGACCAGCAAGCTACAGTGATGGACATCCCATGCCAAACAACTAGCAAGACAGTAACACAACCCCACTGATTAGCACAGAGGCTGCCTAAAATCATAATAAGTTCACAGATACCGCCAAACACACTACTGGACACGTTCCTGCCCACCAGAAAACAAGATCCAGCCTCATCCACCAGAACACAGGCACCAGTCCCCTCCACCAGGAAGCCTACACAACCCACTGAACCAGCCTTACCCACCGGGGGCAGACACCAAAAACAACTGGAACTACAAACCTGCAGCTGTGAAAAGGAGACCCGAAACACAGTAAGTTAAGCAAAATGAGAAGATAGAGAAATATGCAGCAGATGAAGGAGCAAGGTAAAAGCTCACCAGACCAAACAAAGAGGAAATAGGCAGTCTACCTGAAAAAGAATTCGGAGTAATGATAGTAAAGATGATCCAAAATCTTGGAAATAGAATGGAGAAAATACAAGAAACGCTTAACAAGGATTTAGAAGAACTAAAGAGCAAACAAACAATGATGAACAACACAATAAAAGAAATTTAAAACTCACTAGAAGGAATCAATAGCAGAATAACTGAGGCAGAAAAACGGATAAGTGACCTGGAAGATAAAATAGTGGA
>NC_041215.1:66081866-66082073 GCF_002837175.3 Physeter macrocephalus | reverse complement strand
ATACAGGATAAATCCAAGGAGAAACACACCAAGACACATATTAATCAAACTATCAAAAATTAAATACAAAGAAAAAATATTAAAATCAGAAAGGGAAAAGCAACAAATAACATACAAAGGAATCCCTAGAAAATGGTTATAAGAACATACATATCGATATTTACCTTAAGTGTAAATGGATTAAATGCTCCAACCCAAAGTCATAGA
>NC_041215.1:66080019-66081725 GCF_002837175.3 Physeter macrocephalus | reverse complement strand
TACTAAATAACCAAGAGATCACTGAAGAAATCAAAGAGGAGATCAAAAACCACCTAGAAACAAATGACAATGAAACACGACAGAGAAAGAAAAAAAAAAACCAAAGTTAGCAGAAGGAAAGAAATCATAAAAATCAGATCAGAAATAAATGAAAAAGAAATGAAGGACACAAGAGCAAAGATCAATAAAACTAAAAGCAGGTTCTTTGAGAAGATAAACAAAATTGATAAACCGTAAGCCAGATTCCTAAAGAAAAAAAGGGAGAAGACTCAAATCAGGAGAATTAGAAATGAAAAAGGAGAAAGAACAACTGACACGGCAGAAATACAAAGGATCATGAGAGATTACTACAAGCATTATATGCCAATAAACAAGCATTATATGCCAATAAAATGGATAACCTGGAAGAAATAGACAAATTCTTAGAAAAGCACACCCTTCCAAGTCTGAACCAGGAAGAAATAGAAAATATAAACAGACGAATCACAAGCACTGAAATTAAAACTGTGATTAAAAATCTTCCAACAAACAAAAGCCCAGGACCAGATGGATTCACAGGCGAATTCTATCAAACATTTAGAGAAGAGCTAACACCTATCCTTCTCAAAGTCTTCCAAAATATAGCAGAGGGAGGAACACTCCCAAACTCATTCTATGAGGCCACCATCACCCGGATACCAAAACCAGACAAAGATGTCACAAAAAAAGAAAACTACAGGCCAATATCACTGATGAACATAGATGCAAAAATCCTCAACAATATACTAGCAAACAGAATCCAACAGCACACTAAAAGGATCATACACCATGATCAAGTGGGGTTTCTCCCAAGGATTTGTCAATATATGCAAATCAATCAATTTAATAAACCATATTAACAAATTGAAGGATAAAAACCGTATGATCATCTCAATAGATGCAGAAAAAGCTTTCGACAGAATTCAACACCTATTTATGATAAAAAACACTCCAGAAAGTAGGCATAGGGTGAAGTTACCTCAACATAATGAAGGCCATATATGACAAACCCACAGCCAACATCATTCTCAATGGTGAAAAACGGAAAGCATTTCCACTAAGATCAGGAACAAGGTTGCCCACTCTCACCATTATTATTCAACAGTTTTGGAAGTTTTACCCACAACAATAAGAGAAGAAAAAGAAATAAAAGGAATCCAAATTGGAAAAGAAGTAAAAGTGTCACTGATTGCAGATAAACATTGTGAAAATGACTAAACTACCCAAAGCAATCTACAGATTCAGTGCAATCCCTATCAAACTACCGCTGGCATTTTTCACAGGAGTAGAACAAAAATTTTCACACTTTGTATGGAAATACAAAAGAGCCCGAAGAGCCAAAGCAATCTTGAGAAAGAAAAACGGAGCTGGAGGAATCAGGCTCCCTGATTTCAGACCATACTACAAAGCTACAGTAATCAAGACAGTATGGTACTGGCACAAAAACAGAAATATAAATCAATGGAATAGGATAGAAAGTCAAGAGATAAACCCACGCCATACGGTCACCTTACCTTTGATAAAGGAGGCAAGAATATACAATGGAGAAAAGACAGCCTCTTCAATAAGTGGTGCTGGGCAAACTGGACAGCTACATGTAAAAGAATGAAATTAGAACACTCCCTAACACCATACACAAAAATAAAGTCAAAATGGATTAAAGACCTAAATGTAAGGCCAGACACTAT
>NC_041215.1:66071971-66079900 GCF_002837175.3 Physeter macrocephalus | reverse complement strand
AATGGAAATAAAAACAAAAATAAACAAATGGGACCTAATGAAACTTAAAAGCTTTTGCACAGCAAAGGAAACCATAAACAAGATGAAAAGACAGCCCTCAGAATGGGAGAAAATATTTGCAAATGAAGCAACTGACAAAGGATTAATCTCCAAAATATACAAGCAGCTCATGCAGCTCAATATCAAAAACAAACAACCCAATCCAAAAATGAGCAGAAGACCTAAATAGACACTTCTCCAAACAAGATATACAGATTGCCAACAAACACATGAAAGGATGCTCAACATCTCTAATCCTTAGAGAAATGCAAGGCAAAACTTCAATGAGGTATCACTTCACAGGGGTCAGAATGGCAATCATGAAAAAATCTACAAAGAATAAATTCTGGAGAGGGTGTGGAGAAAAGGGAACCCTCCTGTACTGTTGGTGGGAATGTAAATTTGATGCAGCCACTATGGAGAACAGTATGGAGGTTCCTTAAAAAACTAAAAACAGAACTACCATATGACCCAGAAATACCACTACTGGGCTATACCCTGAGAAAACCATAATTCAAAAATAGCCATGTATCACAATGTTCATTGCAGCTCTATTTATAATAGCCAGGACATGGAAGCAACCTAAGTGTCTATTTACAGAGGAAATGGATAAAGAAGATGTGGGACATATATACAATGGAATATTACTCAGCCATAAAAAGAAATGAAATTGAGTTATTTGTAATGAGGTGGATGGACCTAGAGTCTGTCAAACAGAGTGAAGCAAGTCAGAAAGAGAAAAACAAATACCGTATGCTAACACATATATATGGGATCTAAAAAAAAGAAAAGGTTCTGAAGAACCTAGGGGCAGGACAGGAATAAAGACTCAGACGTAGAGAATGAACTTGAGGACACAGGGAGGGTGAAGGGTGAGCTGGGATGAAGTGAGAGAGTGGCATGGAGATATATACACTACCAAATGTAAAATAGATAGCTAGTGGGAAGCAGCTGCATAGCACAGGGAGATCAGCTCCGTGCGTGGTGACCACCTAGAAGGGTGGGATCGGGAGGGTGGGAGGGAGACACAAGAGGGAGGAGATATGGGGATATATGTATATGTATAGCTGATTCACTTTGTTATAAAGCAGAAACTAACACACCATGTAAAGCAATTATACTCCAATAAAGATGTTAAAAAAGAAAAAAAACACATGACTTCAGAGGCCCTAAAAGTTCAAACTCCCTCTCCTTAATTGTAACTGGCAATAAAATAATAGTAACAACCACACACATTCATGTAAATTCTTGGTATCTTCACTTATGGCTACTGACCATGGTCAAGTTTTTGATACTGTCTGTGTTGTTTCAGTTTCCACAATGAGTATAATAGTAATAAATAGTAGTGAAATGGGACTTCCCTGGTGGCGCAGTGGTTAAGAATCCGCCTGCCAATGCAGGGCACACGGGTTCACACCCTGGTTGGGAAGATCAAGGCCTGCAGACCCTCACTTTCACCCTGATTTCTCTCTCTTTTAAATACCTAGACCTCCTGTTGCCTGCACCATTTATGAGGCATTTACCACGTATTTATTCTTTTATTCATCCAGCAACTCATGGGCTAGGTACTGCGAACATAGAAGTGACTAAAACAGATACAGTCACCACATTCATGGGTCCTATGGCCTGGGGAGGGAGACAGACATTCAACAAATGAGGAAGCACATAATTATTTAATCCAGGTGTGCTAAGTGCTATCAAGACAAAGTGTGGCATGCACTGAGAACCTGTCACAGAGGAAGCTCACCTAGCCTGCAGAGTCAAGAAAGATTTTTTTGAGGAAGTGACATTCAAGTTGAGGCTTCAAGGATACACTGCTTTCTACTGTCACCATAGACAATAAATATTTATTTAGGATCTATAACCTAGGTGGAATGTCAATGCACATGTACTTACAGAAAAAATAGCCGCAGGAGGTAGCACTACCAAGGGAACAGAATGTACCTTCTACCGATGATTGGAATCCCCAAAGGTTAGAGACTGTCTTAGAAACATTTTATATAAAATATGAGATTTGAGCAGGGCCTTAACTGGAAAGGTGGAACTAGGACAAGGATGGGGGGAAAAGAGGAATTCTTGATAGGGGAAAATATAAACACATGGGAAGAGATAGGAAAAGGCAAGACATTTAGACAGGTCGCTTGAATCAAGGAGTGACATAGGAAAGTAATTAAAGACAAAGAGTTGGGTCGTAGAGGGGCTTGCTTTATCTTACATGGAATTTTCTTCCTTCTTTGAAGGAATGGCCTTCTTTGAGACTCCCATGAAAGCCTTGGACCCCTCCCGATCAGAAAGAAAGAAAGACAGAAAGAATGAAAGAAAGAAAGGAAGGAAGGAAGGAAGGAAGGAAGAAAGGAAAGAGCATTCATAAAGCTGCATACAATTTCAGGGGTTCACAATCCCCCTGAACTCCCATTTAGGAACCCCTGCTATAAGCACGTAGCACTGAAAGGGTGTGAGTGAAGGAAAGGTGGCACGTTTCAGACCATGTTTAGAAGCCTTCACTTTCCTGAGAGGCTAACAGCCGTTGGCAGTGAGGTTAATTGAGAAACTATTGCAATACAATGCAAGCTAGAGCTCATACCGCCCTAGGCTAAGGTAGCAGCTTTAGGCACTCATTAATTAAGTAAACTAATATTTATCAAGAGCTCACTCTGGGACTGGCCTGGTTCTGTTAATGAAGAAGAAAAGATCACTGCTGTCAAGGAGCTCCAAGCTGGGTAGGATCAGAAAGGTAAGCAGCCACAGACGTGGAGGGAATCAGAACAGTGGCAGATTGTCTTACCCAGAACTTGCCACTGCCCATTCCCTACATAATTAAGTCAAAGTCTTTAATATCCTGTTCAAGGCATTTCACAAAATAGCCACATCTCACCTTTCTGCTGTCATTTCCACTTAGGCCTGCATGACAGCTTCTTTCAACACACACCTGCACCATGCAGGGTGGCCACACGGGACTCTTGACTGTCTTCTGACACTACTTTGCCTTTTCCTGCCTCTGTTCTGTCAGTATTTTCCTCCCACCAGCTGTGCCTGGTCAAATGCCTACCCATTACCCATTCTTCAAGGCCCAGTTGAGGTGTTGCCTTCCTTGAAGCTTTGTGGAGTCTCCCCATTCATTCTGCCCTGAGTTACTGTGTGTGCCTCTCTCTCCCCCAGTACTCAGTAAGCTGGAGAGGGCAGGGTGTCATCCTTTGATCTCCTCCTGGGAAGTGCCCAGTTCCTGTGCTGACAGGTGCTCAATATATACACTGAACTGAAAGGCAGGGGCCTGGGAAGAGAACAGGGCCAAGGGAGCTTTGGGAGCCATCATCCAAGCCTTGGTGGTTGGCATCAGAAAAGGTAAACTTCCTATTCACCTCCTCTTGGAAGAATTCACCCTGTAGGAGGGAGGGAGGCCATCCCCGGCACACACCATGTGCTCAGTAAGTACGGGTTTAAAAATATAGGACATTCATATCCAGGTAACTTAGATCACCCTATTTATAATGATGGCGGTTCCCACAGGCTGAGGATAAATTCTTCTCCCACAATGACCAGTTTTGGATGCAGACTTTCACATTTCTACTGTATTATTATTGTTGCTGTTTAACTATTAAGAAAAGAGCTTACTTGCAGAAGCCAAATGGTTATAAAGCCTAATCATCCTTGGAAGTATTATAGGGTCACTCGAATAGCTCTTGCTTTTAATTCTTTAACAACTGTGGGTCAACCTCATTGTGCCATTACCTCACCTTTGTTTGCACTATCAAAATACGCAAGACGTTGCCAAGGACGACTGAATTCTTTGGCTCGACCGCAGCTGTAACAGGATGGGTGAACATTTCCCTCTTTGGGGTACGAGGGGATGTGGGTGCCTTCCCAGGCCAACCGTGCAAAAGGAAGACGTCATGCCTGACTGAGGGGCGCTAGGCAGAAAGCAAGGTCCTAAAATGACCACCCACCAGGGCGGTGCCAAGTCCCAGCAAGGGCCGCGTCTCCTCAACTTTACTGAAGAAGCGGCGGGGCGCAGGACCCCCTCATCCGTTAGTCTGGGCGGCGCTCTGCCCTCTAGCCTGGCGCTCACCACCCGCCTACTCGCGGGGCCGCCCTTCGCAGGTGCGCAGAGCTCCTTACGCATCGTCTTCCCGCCTTGTATCCTCACCGCCCCCCCGCCCCCCACGCCCTGGGACCGAGGACTTGCTGATCCGATTGGCCGAGGGCGGCGGGGGCGGGTCCGGGGCGCCCGGGGAAGCCAGGGGCCCAGGCGCTGGCGGGGCTGACTCCGCGCACCGGGAGGGCTGGGTGCCGAGTGCCCCCGAGGATTCGACTGACCCGCCCGAGCCGGCTCAGGATGAGGACGCGCTGGGCCACCCCTCTCCGTGCGGCGGAGCTGCTCGTGCTGTTCCTTCCGTGCTTCGGTCTGGTGGAGCCCTCTGGCCGCTCAGGTAACCGCGGGCGCGTCCGCTTGCCGGCCGCCTGGAGACGTCGACGTTGCCAGGCCGGCTGACTTTCCTCGGTTCGGGTTAGGGCTGCGCTCCGGGGTCACGTCACCTCTGCTTTGCTCGGGGCTGGAGCCGGACAAGTGAGCCGAAGGGAGGCCCGGGGAGAAGCAGCTCCATTACCCTCGGGGTCCCGGAGGAGGGCGGGGTGGGGCGTGGGAGCGCCGGGCTTTTCTCGTGCTGAGGGCGAGGAGTCCACCGTAGGGGAGGCACCCAGAGTCTTTTCAGAACGAGGCTCCCGCTCTTTCCTCGTCCTCTCTCCTCTAAAATCTTGCTTCCCTAGAGTATAGTGCTCCTTAACACCCACCCAAGCCCCATCCCGCCCATCTCTCCCCTCCTTCGTCCCTTGGTCACCTCGACCACTCAATGTCAAGAGGAGCTTTCCACCCACAGCGCCAGAATGAGTAACGATTCCCTGACTTCACTGCGTTCATGGTGCACATCAAAAAGCCATGTCTCCTGCAGTGACCATGGCCGTGACTCTGTTATGATGTCCTCCCCCAGTGCCTCGAGCAGAGGCCGTTTCTTCTACTTGGCTTATCAGCTCCAGACGACCGCCCCATGCCCCACCCCAGAGGCCGGTGGTCCCGCGGTGGAGCTCAGGTTGCTTGCCCAGAGACCTCCCGCCTGTCACTTCAGAAGCAGGACCAGGATCCGACACCCTTCGCTGATGCTCTGGGCAGTGCTTGCCGCACCAACCCCTTTGCAGCACCCGGAGTGTGCTTTTACTTTCTCTTTTTGCCTTGGCCAAAGGTGTGCTGAGGATTTTGTTTCTTAGTCTGGATGCTTAATAGGCAATCAGTGAGCCGTCCCCACCTATCACTTCCGTCATCTTGTCTAGATGAGGAAGTAAAAGATGGTCGAGGGAGTTTTTGAAAAGTTTCAGTTTGCTTGTGGCATTTACTTTCTTTGCAGCTAAACTAAGTTACTGTCTGAGTTATAGGTTGTTCAGAGTACGAATGGCATCATCTTATCTACCTCAAGAACTTTTTAGTTGACCCTGTTCTGATTCACACTTCTGTGTTCTTTGATCCTCCATGTTGGAAACTACCAAAAGGCCTTTGCTGCTGTGAGAATTCTATTTTGCCTGCCCCATAATCCAGGGAGAAAATTTTCACCGCAGCGACTAACTATAGTCAAAACGCACTAGCCTTTCAATCACTATACTCTTGGTTTCCATCTACATTTGCTTTAGTCTTATCTGTTTTGTCTCCCGCATAGAACTCAAGACTTCCTTAATTTTTGCAGTCTCTACAATCCCTGGCCTTTCTCATCAACCCAAAGCAAAGAGCACCAGCTTAACGCCATTCTTCCTGCACTAGGTCCTCGCAGGTATTTGTTTTCCTGCATCCTTCCCCACCTTGAGCAGCTGCTCTGATCAGCTTACACACACCATCATACCAGACTTGTGGCCCTATTAAGGGAAGCGCTGGAATTTTGAAACCCTAGCCATTTGGGTAGCTTGTTGGCAGTATGCCAGCTTCATGATGCTGGTGATGGCGCGCACTTCATCACATGGACGCAGCTAGGTTTGCACAGGTGGTCTCCCTTGCTCAGATGCTGGAGGAGTACCTCTGCGTCCTTGGGGAAATGCCAATTGCTTAGTTAACTTTTTTGCCTCCTTGGAAAGCCAACAGCTTGAAGTAAACTAACTCTTCAGGGACTTCTGAAGTTCTCACCAGCCCACACCACCCAGTCTGAACCCCATGACTTTCTGACTGCTAGTACACTGATGTGGACCCAGCTGTCACTTCAGGACCTGTTTTTTGTTTGTTTGTTTGTTTTGGCTTTATTTATTTTTGGCTGAGTTGGGTCTCCGCTGCTGTATGCGGGAGGACCTGTTTTTGAACTGGCACATCCAGACTTCTGAGTCTCTTCTAGTGTACACTCTGTGCACACATGGTAGCAACTCCACAAAATGCTTAACAGTGTGGGCTGTGGAAGTTCCCCTGAAACTAAAAAAGCTGCAGTCTTCATCCTTCTTGCCTTCCCAAGCCATCTCTTCTCCATTTGTCTGTGGTTACAAAATGTTGAGGTCCAGCTTCTCTTCTCTTTGGAATGTGCAGAACTCTTTGGTTTAGGGCTTGTAACAAAGGAGTTACTTCACAATCAGACAATAAGAAATAGTTTTCCTGTGATGGTCTAAAAATTCATTTGCATTTATGATAATGCTGTGTAGCCATTTCCTCTCAAACACCAGTAAAATGTTTATGTAAAATGAAACATTAAAAAGTGCTTCTTTTCATCAACCTCTGTCTTTTAGATTTGTCCCAATGTTGTATTTGTAGGTAAATATTAAAATTCCATTTAGGGCCAGTATAAAGTTAACAAGATGCAATATAAGGCTATCAATAAAGAATCTGTTTTATAAATTGCTCTGCATTCACCTTTTCAAAGTGTAACACATTTCTGATATATGTCATAGACCCTTATTTAACAAATTTTCTAAATAAATTATTTTTATACTTTCTTAGTCCTTCTCCCCACTCTTCAGCCTACCCTCCCAATAGGGTCACAAGACTGGGGCAGACTGAACAGCTTCTTCTTAAGGGTAAAGAAAGACAGGGGAAAACATCCTGAGTACAAGACTCTCCCTAGGTTATATATTATGTATGAATGCTTACACATACATCATGTATGAAGGCTAATAACAAGTTTCCTTAAATCATATCAATAATTAATGTATTTGCTAAGTGATCACTATAGGTGTCAAGCATTGATATTACATACTTGGTTAAAAGACAGATTTAGAATGAGGCAAGTATCTATAATCATAGATGTTTGCGATTAGGTAAGAAGCTTGGCCATTCCTCTTCAATGTAGCTACTCCACACCTCTCCTGTAGTCTTTCAGAGGTCCTACAAGCTTGTTAAGTCCATGGGTGTCCTAAAAGTTAAACATACAGTAAATGGGAAAGGTTAAATTTTTTTTCTCTTCTAAAGAGTACTTTTAAAGCAGCACTGTCACTTAAGTGCACATGCCCAATACAGATGGAATTCAAATGACCTAAAATTCTACTAGCATGACGTAATAAAGTTGTGCACATCTGTTTAAGAACAATATGCAATGAACTTAGCACAGACCTGTAAAGCCTACAAGGCTAGAAAAACTCAGTTAGTAGAAGCATAGGATGTTAGTACTGGAAGTGACTTAGATTTCTTTTTTTTTTTTTAACATCTTTATTGGAGTATAACTGTTTTACAATAGTGTGTTAGTTTCTCCTTTACAACAAAGTGAATCAGTTATACATATACATATGTTCCCATATCTCTTCCCTCTTGTGTCTCCCTCCCTCCCACCCTCCCTATCCCACCCCTCTCATGGTCACAAAGCACAGAGGTGATCTCCCTGTGCTATGCGGCAGCTTCCCACTAGCTATCTAATTTACATTTGGTAGTGCATATATGTC
>NC_041215.1:66062979-66066805 GCF_002837175.3 Physeter macrocephalus | reverse complement strand
TTGTCTCTGTTTGTTCTTTTTTCTTTTGCCTACCCAGGTACGTGGGGGGTTTCTTGCCTTTTGTGAGGTCTGAGGTCTTCTGCCAGCGTTCGTTGGGTGTTCTATAGGAGAAGTTCCACGTGTAGCTGTATTTCTGATGTATCTGTGAGGAGGAAGGTGATCTCCGCATCTTACTCTTCCGCCATCTTGCCTGCTAATCCTCTAGATTTCTTATATCCACTGCTTTCATCTTAACATTTGGAGATTAGAAGACCCTGGGGAGATTAATTGACTTCCCCAAGGTCTCCCAGCTAACCAATAGCAGAGGTAAGTCTTCAGTGTAGGACCCCTAACTCCTTATTCCACTGTTCTTTCCACTATTCTAAGAGCTGTAGCTAATCCATTGGATTCTGCAAAGGCAACTTGGAAAATCTAGAACTCCAGATTGCAAAGGCAGGCAAAGCTGGGGTCAAAGGGCACAGAGCAAAGTGCCCAGGAAAGATTATAAAGTGCAGGGAGATTATAGGGCAAGAGAGGGGAAGGTTCCAGCAGGGGTGGCCACCGCCCACTCTCCTGCAGAAGCAGACTTCTTTTTTTTCTGCGGTAGTTCCTGATACTTTGGAACACAGGAGAGGTGAGAGGGAATAGGTTGGGGAAGAGGTACATCACGGTCTGATAATCTTCTAAAATAGTACATTTTCCTTTTTTTTGTTAACTCTCCTTCCAAACTGTGCCCATAAAATAGAGAATGGCAGAGTGATGTCAAAGAAGAGTGAGGGATGGAAGCCGCTATCCAAACAGATCTCGCTACAGCCCTAGGCAGTATTTTAAAATACCAATTTGAAAGCAGAAATAAAGTTTTTAAATGATTTTGTTCTTGTTGTTCCTGTTGTTTCTCTTGGTGCTGCTACTGCTATTTAAGAATTTGTCCATTTCTTCCAGGTTGTCCATTTTATTGGCATACAGTTGCTTGTAGTAATCTCTAATAATCTTTTGTATTTCTGCAGTGTCAGTTGTTACATCTCCTTTTTCATTTCTAATTCTATTGATTTGAGTCTTCTCCCTTTTATTCTTGATGAGTCTGGCTAATGGTTTATCAATTTTATTTATCTTCTCAAAGAACCAGCTTTTAGTTTTATTGATCTTTGCTATTGTTTCCTTCATTTCTTTTTCATTTATTTCTGATCTGATCTTTATGATTTCTTTCCTTCTGCTAAATTTGGGGGTTTTTTGTTCTTCTTTCTCTAGTTGCTTTAGGTGCAAAGTTAGGTTGTTTATACGAGATGTTTCCTGTTTCTTAAGGTAGGATTGTATTGCTATAAAAGTGTTCCATGAGCACTTGAGAAGAATGTGTATTCTGTTGTTTTTGGATGGAATGTCCTATAAATATCAATTAAGTCCATCTTGTGTAATGTATCATTTAAAGCTTGTGTTTCCTTATTTATTTTCATTTTGGATGATCTGTCCATTGGTGAAAGTGGGGTGTTAAAGTCCCCTACTATGATTGTGTTACTGTCGATTTCCCCTTTTATGGCTGTTAGTATTTGCCTTATGTATTGAGGTGCTCCTATGTTGGGTGCATAAATATTTACAATTGTTATATCTTCTTCATGGATCGATCCCTTGATCATTATATAGTGTCCTTCTTTGTCTCTTGTTATAGTTTTTACTTTAAAGTCTATTTTGTCTGATATGAGAATTGCTACTCCAGCTTTCTTCTGATTTCCATTTGCATGGAATATCTTTTTCCATCCCCTCACTTTCAGTCTGTATGTGTCCCTAGGTCTGAAGTGGGTCTCTTGTAGACAGCATATATATGGGTCTTGTTTTTGTTTCCATTCAGCCAGTCTGTGTCTTTTGGTGGGAGCATTTAATCCATTTACATTTAAGGTAATTATCGATATGTATGGTTCTATTACCATTTACTGAATTGTTTCGGGTTGTTCTTGTAGGTCTTTTCCTTCTCTTGTGTTTCTTGCCTAGAGAAGTTCCTTTAGCATTTGTTGTAAAGCTGGTTTGGTGGTGCTGAACTCTCTCAGCTTTTGCTTGTCTGTAAAGGTTTTAATTTCTCCATCAAATCTGAATGAGATCCTTGCTGGGTAGAGTAATCTTGGTTGTAGGTTTTTTTCCTTCATCACTTTAAATATGTCCTGCCACTCCCTTCTGGCTTGGAGAGTTTCTGCTGAAAGATCCGATGTTAACCTTATGGGGATTCCTTTGTGTGTTATTTGTTGTTTTTCCCTTGCTGCTTTTAATATGTTTTCTTTGTATTTAATTTTTGACAGTTTGATTATTATGTGTCTTGGCGTGTTTCTCCTTGGGTTTATCCTGTATGGGACTCTCTGTGCTTCCTGGACTTGATTGACTATTTTCTTTCCTATATTAGGGAAGTTTTCAACTATAATCTCTTCAAATATTTTCTCAGTCCCTTTCTTTTTCTCTTCTTCTTCTGGGACCCCTATAATTCGAATGTTGGTGCGTTTAATGTTGTCCCAGAGGTCTCTGAGACTGTCGTCAGTTCTTTTCATTCTTTTTTCTTTTTTCTGCTCTGCAGTAGTTATTTCCACTATTTTATCTTCCAGGTCACTTATCTGTCCTTCTGCCTCAGTTATTCTGCTACTGAGCCCATCTAGAGTATTTTTCATTTCATTTATTGTGTTGCTCATCGTTGCTTGCTTCCTCTTTATTTCTTCTAGGTCCTTGTTAACTGTTTCTTGCAATTTGTCTATTCTATTTCCAAGATTTTGAATCATCTTTACTATCATTATTCTGAATTCTTTTTCAGGTAGACTGCCTATTTCCTCTTCATTTGTTAGGTCTGGTGTGATTTTATCTTGCTCCTTCATCTGCTGTGTGTTTTTCTGTCTTCTCATTTTGCTTATCTTACTGTGTTTGGGGTCTCCTTTTTGCAGGCTGCAGGTTCGTAGTTCCCGTTGGTTTTGGTGGCTGTCCCCAGTGGCTAAGGTTGGTTCAGTGGGTTGAGTAGGTTTCTTGGTTGGGGGGACTAGTGCCTCTGTTCTGGTGGATGAGGGTGGATCTTGTCTTTCTGGTGGGCAGGTCCACGTCTGGTGGTGTGTTTGGGGATGTTGGTAGCCTTATTATGATTTTAGGCAGCCTCTCTGCTAATGGATGGAGCTGTAGACCTTTCTTGCTCTTTGTTGGGGATAGGGTGTCCAGCACTGTTCGTTGCTGGTCCTTGAGTGGAGCTGGGTCTTGGTGTTGTGATGGAGGTCTCTGGGAGATTTTCACCGTTTGATATTGCGTGGAACTGGGAGGTCTCTTGTGGACCAGTGTCCTGAGGTTGGTTCTCCCACCTCAGAGACAGAGCCCTGACGCCTGGCTGGAGCGCAAAGAGCCTTTAATCCACACAGCTCAAAATAAAAGGGAGAAAAAATAGAAAGTAAAGAAAAGGATGGAAGGAAGGAAGGAAGGAGGGAGGGAAGGAAGGAAGAAAGAAAGGAAGGTAGGAAGGAAGAAAGGAAGGTAGGAGGGAAGAAAGGAAGGAAGAAATGAAGGAAGAAATGAAGGAAGGAAGCAAGGAAGGAAGGAGGGAAGGAGGAGAGGAAAGGGAGGAAGAAAGGGAGGAAGGAAGGGAGGAAGAAAGGAAGGAAGGAAGGAAGGGAGGAAAGAAGGGAGGGAGGAAGGAAGGAAGAAATTAAGGAAGGAGGGAAGAAAGGAAGAAAGAAAGGAAGAAGACAGAATAAAGTGGGATAAAATATAGTTATTAAAATAAAAAATAATTATTAAGAAGAAAAATTTCTATAAAAGCAAAAAACAAACAAAAAAAAACGGGTCGGTCTAACCCTAGGACAAATGGTGGAAGCAAAGCTATACAGACAAAATCTCA
>NC_041215.1:66013737-66062674 GCF_002837175.3 Physeter macrocephalus | reverse complement strand
TGCGGGGCGAGCCTGCGGCGGCAGGGGCCGGCGTGACGCTGCACCGGCCCGAGGCGCGCCACGCGTTCTCCCGGGGAAGCTGTCCCTGGATCCCGGGGCCCCGGCAGTGGCGGGCTGCACGAGCTCCCTGGAGGGGCGGTGTGGAGAGTGACCTGTGCTCGCACACAGGCCTCTTGGTGGCGGCAGCAGCAACCCTAGCGTCCCACGCCCGTCTCTGCTGTCCGCGCCGACAGCCGCCTGCTACTGCTATTTAAAACAAATAAAAATTCTGTCCGAAGTTCAAACTGGAATTGGACTTAATTTTATAGTTGTTATTTGCATGGTGAAATTGCCCCTCAAGGCCTTAGTGTGAGAATTTTTAACTCTGCAAGCCTGTGAATTATTATGAGAAAAGGTGTTCAGCATTAGTAAAACCACTGAATGTGAAGTGAAGCTGGTATCAAAATGAAAGTGCCTTTTGGGAACTAAAATTTGACACCTCCTTCTGCTGGACCCTTTGGTTCATTGACAAAGATTGCTTACGTTTGTCTAAACTATTTCAGCTCCCCAATGTGAGGTTCTGTGCTCTACCTCCAAAATAGGTTTCTTTGTAAAAGCACTGACCAAATTGTTCAATTGTAGTTTGCTGTGACAGATGTGACTCTTGCTCCGCAAACTCAGGGGTGCAAGAAGCAGCGTACTACTTTATTTTCATAAGATCAAATTAAGTTTTGTTCTGAGGTCCCATTCTACCAGGTGAACAGAAATTCAGTTTCTGTCACTGAGGTCTTCCCCAGCTCATGCAGAACTGCCAGGCAAGCGTTCAGGGAGATCTCTCCCTTTGCCCTCAGCTCACACTGATTACTTGAGTTTCCCGTTGTCCAAACCTACTGGGTCTTGAATCCTGTGGCTCAGGTGATTTCCGGAGCTCAGGTTTGACCTTCCCGGGCGATCCAGGTGGTCAGTCCCCGCATCCCCTCCCCAGGGGCATCCTATCACCTTCCTGGAGGTTCAACAGTGGAGCTTGTCATAGGTCCCCCTACCGTCAGAACCCAGGCCACCATTTCCTCTCATCCTTTAATCCCACTTTTCTACTTCTACCCTATTTCCTCTCAGACACATTAATGTCATATAATAATTTACCCCGCTGTAGTAGCCAAAGTGTAAGCAAGACAGAATTGCAGTCCTGGATAAGCTCAGGATATTTTTCATTGACTACAGGTCACTTATCTAAAGAAGATGAAAACTAAGGAGCTTCTTCATCTTATTAAATAAGGGGGGAGAAATAGTTCACTGAATGGCAATAACAAATATGCATACTATTCTAAGTGCTTTGCATGTATGAGCTCATTTTATCCTCACATCTACCCTATGAAGTACTGTTTTACAAAGGAGGAAGCTGAGGCACAGCAGGTAAATAACGTCCTGATCACATGGCCGATAAGTAGCAGAGGCAAGCTATAAACCCAGGCAGACTGTCTCCAGAGCCCATGCTCTTACACAACACTGAACTGCCTCTCTGGCTCTCACTGTCCTCCGACCTTGTGTAGAACATTACAGTTTATACAGCTTGGAGGGTGTTAACAGTCCAGGGGTGCTCAGACTCTCCTTAGCAAACAGGAGCCAAGGCATATCAACCGCATAATTCAGAATCCTGAAATGTCTTTTCTGCCTGTCTTGTCTCAGGTAATGATTCATTCACCATCGTTAATGAAAACACAGGCAAGTGCATCACGCCACTGAATGACTGGATAGTAGCAAAGGACTGTGATGAAACCAAGGACATGTTGTGGAAGTGGGTGTCCCAGCATCGACTCTTTCATTTGCAATCCCAGAAGTGCCTTGGCCTAGACATTACCAAACCTGTGGATTCCTTGAGAATGTTCAGCTGTGACTCCGATGCCATGCTGTGGTGGAAATGTGAGCACCACTCTCTGTACGGAGCTGCCCAGTACAGGTTGACTCTGAAGGGTGGACACGCCATAGCAAGTACCAATTCATCTGATGTCTGGAAAAAAGGAGGCTCAGAGGAAAACCTCTGTGCCCAGCCTTACCATGGTGAGTACTGGAGAGGCACTTTGACTCACTTGCTGCTGTATTTGGTGAAAGTGGCCTTGAACATGTACCACTGACTACAGGCAGAGTCATACACTTGTGAGGGGAGTGAGCTGGTGTTTAGTTCCAGACACCGAGGTCAGTGCCCTTTGCTCCCTTTAACAGGCAAGGCTAGGAGAGGTTAGGTGCCTTGTCAGAGGTCTTGCAGCCATTCTGTGGCACGCTGGGATTCGAAATCTCTCCGATGCCTGAGCATATGTACTTCCTATGATTACATCCTGAACTCCAGAGAAAAGGAAATGTTAGAGTAACAGGAAGTCCTCTACACAGGATAAAAGTCAAATGATCTAGTAAAGTTGAACCTATTCTAAGTTAAAAAAGAAGAAAGAGAAAGGAAAAAGAAAGGAAATGAATTTTTTCATGTCTGCAGATTTGGATGTAATGGAAAAACTTTAAGAGTCTTGCGGGCTTTACTTTTATTTTTGGCATGGCTATCACACTTTGATGTTTGTATTTATGATTCAACATTTTAAGAGTGGACTTTTTCCTCACTTGCTTCCAAAAATAAGTATATGAATACAGATCTTCCTCCACTAACAATGGAGTTATGTCCCTATAAACCCATCATAAGTTGAAAATATCATAAGTCAAAAATGCATTTAATACACTTCTAATGAACATCATAGCCTGGCCTACCTTAAATGTGCTCAGAACACTTACGTTAGCCTACAGTTGGGAAAAATCATCTACCACAAAGCTTATTTTATAATAAAGTGTTGAATATCTCATGTAGTTTATTGAATACTGTACTGAAAGTGAAAAACAGAATGGTGTGTGTCAGTTGTTTACCTTCCTGACCGTGTGGCTGACTGGGAGCTGTGGCTGCTGCTGCCAGGCATCATGAGAGAGGATTGTACCATGTACTGATAGCCCAGGGAAAGACCAAATTCAAAGTGCGGTTTCCATGGAATGAGTATCGCTTTCACACCATCACAAAGTCGAAAAATCATAAATCAAACCATCGTTAAGTCTGAAACTGTCTTTGTTGCCTTTGGGGGAGCTGATCATGAACTGCGTTTTGAGTCTAGAGACTCAGTTATAACAAATTTCTGAGTTTAAAAAGAAAGAGCAGATTCATTTTTTAAACCTCTAAATGTAAATTACCCAAGCAAATCTTTTTTTCATTATGTTGCTCTAACTTACATCAAATGTTGGTGCATATGTATATATATATATATATATATATGTATATATATTTAATTATCTAAGTCTTAACTATTATCTGTGCTCTTCTTTGTACATTTACATAGCTTTACAGAGATTTTCCTCTTAAGCTAAATTTGGCCACCCATTCTTCTTGTTGTCTGCCCAATTTTTTCTCCCAGGGGAACCTCTTTCTGTTTCCTAGTGAAGATGCAGCAGCTTCTGAGATGTCAGGTTCTGCTGTAATGGGAAATATTAGAGAATCAGAGATGGGATTTTCCTTTTCTTCAGTCCTCAACCCTTAAGTAGTTGAAAAGTCTGCTTCTGCTAGCCACCTTCCTCCTAACCTTAAAGAGCAACTGCTTTCTGGATACCACTTAATGGCAAGCCTAAATTTTGTGCTATAAAAGCCTTTCTCTAACTCGGCAGCTAAGAGAAAACATGGAACCAAACAAATTGCCTTTTGAACTGGATTTGACTTGTTTCCTTGTATTTGTTCAAGGATTACAAAAGAAAATTTTCTTGGCAGGGCTCTTTCTGTCTCCTGCTCCTAATTCTTTTGAGGGACATAGTTGCAATTATAAATTCCCTCAGTCCCCAAAATGCCTTTATTTCAACGTAACTGGTTTTCTTTGTAATCCTATGTGTTTTATTTTATGCATTTATAATATTCTTCTGAGAAGGGGGTTCGTGTGCTTCACACGGCTGCCAAAGTGATCAGTAGCACAAAAAAGATTAAGAACCCACCTAGGGGACTTCCCTGGTGGCACAGTGGTTAAGAATCCGCCTGCCAATACAGGGGACACGGGTTCGAGCCCTGGTCCAGGACGATCCCTCATGCCGTGGAGCAACTAAGCCCGTGCACCACAACTACTGAGCCTGCGCTCTAGAGCCCGCGAACCACAACTACCGAGCCCACACGCCTAGAGTCCATGAGAACAACAAGAGAAGCCACTGCAATGAGAACCCGTGCACCACAATGAAGAGTAGCCCCCACTCGCCACAACTAGAGGAAGCCCATGCATAGCAACGGTGACCCAACACAGACAAAAATAAAATTAATTAATTAATTAATTAATGTAAAAAAAACCAAAAAGAGCCCACCTAGGGTGTCACCCCAGAGAAAGCTAAACAGTGCTCACCAGCAAGAGCCCATAGTCATAGAGTGTTTCTTGACCTTAGCAAATACAGTATTTGGAACACTAAATTTCCAGATAAGAAACTTAAAAATTTCTAAGAAAAGATGCAGGTAGTCCTGACTTATCAACATATACCTCGAGTTTTAACATGCGCAGAGGCCAGGGCCAAACGTGCCTCTTCTTCATTCCTCTCCAGGTGACTTGTACCATCGAAGTTGCATATGTCAGAAATCTACAAGTCACTCTAGAGTTGCCCTGCTTTCTGCTCCCACCATTCAAATTTAATCAAATATTAAGTCCTGGCGATTCTACTCTTTTAAATTTATGCAGTCCCTTCCTGTTCTTGGGTTGGAGACCGCTGTCTTAAGTTAGGGACTTCCCCTAGGACTGCTCTCTCAGACTCCTCATATTGGTCCCTGCCCCCTCCTTCTTGTCTAATTGTACAGAATAAGAAAGATAAGATACCTGAGTTCAACAAAATGAAGTTCAAGGTAACCCAGCTTGTTACAGCAAAGCTAAGGCTCAAAACCAGCATTGTGTTCCCCAAATTTAGCTTCTTTATTTCTCCCTTGGCTTTTGCTGTATAGTTTCTTTTTTTTTACCTCTGATATAAGAACATTTATCTGTCATTGTGTCCTGGGTTACCTCTCTCCCCAACCCCCATCCTGTGTGAGCCATGTTTCTCTCAGAGAAAAATTTTAGCTGTATAGATTTTATGAATAAATTGCTCTTGACTAGCATCCAGGTATGCATTTATATCATTAAGATATCTTGACCTCACTAGCACTCTTCAAGTTTTGAATGTTTGGTGAATCATGCAGAGGAACTAGACTTAGTGGAGGGGTGGCTGTAGAAGTGTCTAAATTCTGAGCAACTCAGAAGCCTGCCAAGCTCTCTAAACATTGGAACTATTTTGTCTTGTTACCAAAGAGATTAATGTTAGTTTTCCAGGAGTTCCCTGGCAGTCTGGAGGGGTGGCTGTAGAAGTGTCTAAATTCTGAGCAACTCAGAAGCCTGCCAAGCTCTCTAAACATTGGAACTATTTTGTCTTGTGTTACCAAAGAGATTAATGTTAGTTTTCCAGGAGTTACCTGGCAGTCCAGTGGTTAAGACTCCGTGCTCCCAATGCAGGGGGCACGGGTTCGATCCCTGGTTGGGGAACTAGATCCCGCATGCAGCGCCGTGTGGCCAGAAAAAAAAGAAAAAAGTTAGTTTTCCATGTAAGCATCTCATCTCACAAATTTGTGCCTGTTGTAGAATAGTTGTTTTAAGGCCGCCATCACCATAAATTCATACATTCAGAGAAGATTCTTCTCAAGAAAGCCTGTGTCTCTGGGGAGACGCTTGGGACTTAAGAGGTCCAGTAGCATCGAACAATGTGCGAGAATAAAACTAACACAGTATTGTGAAGCAATTATACTCCAATAAAGATCTATTAAAAAAAACTCTTGGGCTTCCCTGGTGGCACAGTGGTTGAGAATCCGCCTGCTGATACAGGGGACACGGGTTCGTGCCCCGGTCCGGGAGGATCCCACGTGCTGCGGAGCGGCTGGGCCCGTGAGCCATGGCCGCTGAGCCTGCGCGTCCGGAGCCTGTGCTCCGCAACGGGAGAGGCCACAACAGTGAGAGGCCCGCGTACCACAAAAACAAACAAACAAACAAAAAAAACCTCTTAGTGAGTAGTTAGCATAATTTAGCTGCTGCTCTTGTGGTGGTTCCATGTTATCATTCTTCAAAGCATATTGTGAACAGGAAAGCGTTTTAATTGAAGCCCAGCTTTGAGCTATGACACTAACTTGGAACCTGACAAAGCAGCCATTGATGTCACAAGTTGTCCTTATATGTCAAGGACTCTAATCAGAGAGTCAGTTCTCATCCCTGTCACAGCTGAATGAATGTTTCACTTAACTCTGCAAAAATGGGGATTTCACAAGCAAGTGTAATACTTGCCCTACTGATCTTGTGGGCTTATGGGAAAGAACAAGTGAAAGTACTTTGTATTACAGAAACACAAAGTTTTACAAAAAAACCCTGATGGTTCTACAAATAATAGTCATTGTGCTCAGGGACTCTCCTTTTAAGTGCTGTAATTTGGGAAGAGAAATCGGTCATGAGCTATTGGGAGTTTTGGTATGGTTAAAAATAAAACATGCTAATAAGCAGAATTCTTACAAAATATAAGGTCAAATTACTCTTTAACAAAAGTATACTGTTCAAAACCATTTATATGTCAGAGGAAAACAAAACCAATGTTCCTTAAAAGATTGTTTGCAAGTAAAAGCATCTAGATTACTCTTCCTTTTGCTGTACTGCTGCTTAATACATTCTAAACTGTCAAATTAAGTCTCACACTTAAGTTAAATGAACATTTGAGAATAATAAAGAATATGGAATCAAATTCTACCTTAAGCACACTTTCAAGCAAATCTATGAGACATTTTGAGGGACCCTAATAGCCTGGTAAATGATGCTAAGATCTGATTACTATGCTTTACCTAATAGTCATTATTTGATCTGGTAACAACCACGGTTCTAAACAAATTAAGGCTATGGAAAAAAAGTGAGCGAAATAGTCACAGGGTTAGCTGTTCTGTAAGACACCTCTCCAAAAGAACTGTTATCAACATAAGTATTTAGCACTTCCTCTGGCATTTCCAAACATATTTGAGGTTAGAATAATTTTTCAGTTCCTCTCTGTGTACCAGAGGAAATTGTTAAAAGGAAAAGCTAGTTCTGCTACCTTGCTGGTCACCAGCTGGTTGCATGACTGCCTAGCCGAAGCTGGTTCTTCTTTCATAACCTGACTTACCATGTCCTGCCCTCTCCAAGAGACTGCTGAGAGACTCAGCAGCCCTTCCTCCTCCTTCCTCAAAATGCACAGCCTCAGTTCTACCACCAGACTGTAAACAACAGGGCTGTTTGTGCATCTCTCTAACTGCACAGTTAGTTTCAAAGTCCACAACCAGCCTCAGTGATTCCAAGGTATTTTTCTAGCCTCACTCTTACTAAAGAAAATAGAGTGTAAGTTTAATCTCAAGCGGGGCACCCCTTCTGGTGAAGTACTCTGCTACCCGCAGTAGTCAGTTGATCCTTACTTGGTAAAGCTGGAATCTTTTAGCTCTTCATCACATCACAGTTAATGAAGCTTTACATGGATCATCTCATAGAATCTAATGAACAACCCTATGAACCCCATAGCATTATTCCTAATTTGCAAATGCAGAAACTGAGACTGATAGAGGTTGGAGAGCTTGCCCACAGACGCACAGATGATCAGTGGGGGAGCCAGCATCCATGCTCTGAATCTCCACCCTGTGCAACCTACCCAGATACTATATTCTCATACATGTGAAAACATAATCTTTCTTTCAAAACTGTTTTAGAAATTAGTTAACTAAAGCTGATTATCCAGTTTTTAACTCTTCTTTCTTCTACTTTCTCCCCAACCCACAGAGATCTATACTAGAGATGGGAACTCCTATGGGAGACCTTGTGAATTTCCATTCTTAGTTAATGGGACCTGGCATCATGAGTGCATTCATGATGGAGATCGCAGTGGGCCATGGTGTGCAACCACCTTAAATTATGAATATGATCAAAAGTGGGGCATCTGCTTACAACCAGGTATGTATGGGCTGGTAAACTTTATATGTGGAAAGGAAAGGATACCATTCCTATGAGGCAAAAGGGAGAAGGAAGAGTCCATCGTGACTCAAAAATGATGGCAACAAATATCCTAGAGAAGGCATATATATTTGAGGAAAGAGAGAGAAGTCGTGTGTAGCTAAGAACTTACTTCCAGAAGTAGGCCAGGAAGAAAACCAAGACAGGATGTTGTGATGGAAGACAAAGGATGAGGAAGTGTTCTATACCCACAGATACCTTAGGAAGGGGAAATGGACCAGGCAGGAGCAGTCAGGAAATTGCTGTTGGCCTTTAGTAGAGCAGTTTCCAAAAAACTAGTGTTCAAAGAAGCTGGGTGATAGTGGACTGAGGAAGCTTCTTTTCAGATGATGGAGACTTAAGTATGTTTATGGCCTGAGTAAAGAGCAGCAAACAAGAGACAGATATCCCTATCCCTCTCAAAATTGGTGACGTTGTTCCCTCTGCTGTACCTGTATGTTGGTCAAAGCATTTTTTCTAGTTGCTTCTTACTTGAAGCAAACTCTTCAGGGTATGCTAAAATATTCATTGTTCTTTAGAAAGAGAGACCAAAGCAGCAGCTGAGTCACTATCTGGTATATAACTGAGACATATTTTCTCGATAATCTGGTGAGAATTACAGGGGCTCATGGTACCTGACATGTGATAGGTGCCTAAGAAATATTTTTTAATGGGCAATAAGTTAAAAGAATCTACAGTAAATAGAAAGGAAAAAGCTCCAGGCCTAAATAGTAATAGTTATTACTTAAAGTAGTAATAGTTATTACTTGGCCCTGCCAAATGTCAGGTACTATTCTAAGCATTCAGCCTTTCTTAATGCATTTAATCCTCACACAGTTCTATAAAGTAGGTACCATTATTTATCACCATTTTACAGATGAGCAACGTGAGGCACAGGGGAGTTAAATCATTTGCCTAAGGTCACATAGCTAATAAATTTCAGAACTAGGATTCAAACCCAGGATATCTGGCTCTGAAGTCCTTGCCTCAAACAACCGTACTATCCTGCCTTATTCAGTAGTCAATCTGGTGGTATTAGTAATACCACCACCAGAACTCAGCTCTCCTTAAGGGAAGCTGAGCTTCAAAATGCAGAGTCCTAAGCAACTTGAAGAAATTATATCGAGCCAATGGTTCTCAAACTTCAGGTTGCAACAGAATCACTTGGAGAGTTTGTTAAAATACAGGTTTCTGGGGCCCTCCTCCAGAAATTGTATTTGGTGGATTTGGAATGGGGCCCAAGGATTTGCAGTTTAGTGAGTTCCCAGGTGATACTGGTCTGGGGACCACACTTTGAGAATTACTTTTCTAGGTAGAGTCACAGGCTCTTCAACACTTAGAACCTACTGAAAGATAAAAAGCCATTATTTACTTCAGCTATAATTGATAACAAGCAGGGTTTGGTCAACCAGACACCAATTTCATTTAAATCTTGCTGTAGTCTGGATCAGAAACTTTAGGGATTGTGAAAGGGAGCTTAGAGGTTATCCAGAGCAAACCCTCATTTCTCACGTGAGAAGCAGCAGACCTTGATTGATGAAATAGCCTGTCTGGGTCAGACCGTATTTGTGTGGAGCCGGGTGGAGATCCCAGGATTCCTGACCCTTATTCCCCTGTGTATTTATCCCATTCTACCTTGCTGCCTTGACTGACATGTGTCTTGGTGCCTTTAGCCTGCTTTGGATGGAAGGGGGGATTGTCAATGCATTCATGTGACTCCCTTTCTACAGAAGAAGCAAGATTGTGAGTTTCTCAAACCTGAGGACTGCCAAACCATGGAGACTGTATTTTATAGCAGACACACTGCCATCCTGCTGAAAGTTTCCAGATTTACAAGTGTTGGCCTTAGTGGTAACAAAGAACCTTTAGGCAGTGCACTTGCAAATCCACCTATTTTGTTTTTACCAAATATCACAACAACCTCTGTTGTTATTTAGGACATTCAGAAGTGGCTGAAGAAGCAGTGTATGCCATTCAGAAGGTCAACAACACCAGACTTAGACAACAGTACTCTGGTTATAGCTTTGCCACAAACACCCCTGTATCTTTGTTCCTATCTGTGAAATGAAGACATTACACAAAATGATCTCTAAGGGGCCTTCCAGGTTGAGAGTCCATAACTTTGACTGGTTATGGGAGATCCTTTGGAAAAACCCCAAGTGAAACCTGGGATACACTTGACATAAGTTATGTTGGTTTTTTCCTCTTGTTGGGAGCACATAGGAGGCTGTGAGTATATTTTTGAACTAGTCGTATCAAGACCTACAAACCTTGTCCCAGAAAGAGCTTGAAGATTCTTCATCTGAAATTATACATGCTTTTTAGATATTTGTTAAAGAACATGATGTTCACATGTGTATATGTATGTTTATAAACACATATGCACACATATATGTGCATATAGATATACAATGCATGTAGAATGCTAGTTATATAATACTTGTCATATATTAAATCATCTATTAAAATACTAAGGAGAAAATGGACTGAGTTTCCCGAATAAGGTATCACTAGGCTTTAAATCTTGGGCACTTAAGCAGCATGTCTAAACACACACACATGCACATGCAGTGGTTTCACTGCAGGCCATGAGCAAACCCCTCTGCAGTCTGCCACCATCTTTAAGTGAGGTCAGGGATTGAGCACAGTTGAAGACTCATACTTTTAGGCAGAGGGTAGGCATGGGCTAAAACATGGCATTGTAATTGATGGGGATAAAGGGAGAGTAGAAGATAGGAGAGTGGAAGCTTTAGCCAGACTAAGTCATTTCTTGTCCTATGACTTCAGTTTTTTTGTGTAGCCAAAGAATCAAAATGTTGTCCAGTAGAACAATGACAGCCTCCATTTTAACATATCCTAAGAGTGTGCAAATTGAATGGCAGTATTTGTAAGCATTCTAAGTAATAGACAACATTGTGCCCTTACTTTATGATCACTAACATATCTTTTTATCAATAGAAAATGGCTGTGAAGATAATTGGGAAAAGAAAGAGGAGATGGGAAGTTGCTACCAGTTTAATACTCAGGCAACTCTTTCTTGGAAAGAAGCTTATGTTTCATGTCAGAATCAAGGAGCTGACTTACTGGGCATCAACAGTGCTGCTGAGTTAACTTATCTTACAGGTAGGTTTAAGTTGCGTGCGGTAGAGCAAATTGCTGCCATTGTAAAGGTGCTGTCGGCCTTCTGTTTTCATATCTAGGTATGTTGTTTTCTGCATATATTTATCTTTTCTTGGGATTTAAACTTAAACACCAAAGCCCACAAGTAAAAAATACTGAATATAATCCTATTCTGTCCATTGAAAATGCATCTCATGATAGAGACCAAGAGAGGTTAATATTCAGAAAACGAGGTGAGGTAGCAAGATTAAACTGCTACCTGAAGCCTAGGTGAAAGGACTTGAAAAAAGGTAAACATTAAACTCTTTGAACATTGAACGGTAGAGAACTTGAGGAAGGTGGAGAAGATGGCTGAGTCAGAGTAGATCACCTCAGTAAAAAATCTTCACACTTGAATAAATGAGTGCAGTTCCACATCCGTAGATTCAACCAGCCATAGATTGTATAGTTCTGTAGTATGTATTTCGTGAAAAAGATCGGCATATAAGTGGACCTGCATAGTTCAAACCCATATTGTTCAGGGGTCAACTATAATTTAATCATCATTACAACACCATAAGACAAGTATTTTTATCCCCACTTACAGATTAGGAATTGATGTTTAGGAATAATATACCCAACATCCCAGAGCTATGAAGTACCAGAATTGGCATTTGAATATCAACAAGTATAGCTCCAAAGCCCTTGCTTTTTTACTATAGTACTTACTCCTCTTACATATCTTTCTTTCTTTGTTTTCATCATTAAAAGTCTACTGGACTTTTACATTCCCACCAACAGTGTAAGAGGGTTCCCATTTCTCCGCATCCTCTCCAGCATTTTTTATTTCTTGCCCTTTTGACAACAGCCATTCTAACAGGCATGAGGTGATGTCTCACTGTGGTTTTGATTTGCGTTTCCCTAATAACTAACGATGTCAAACATCTTTTCATATGTCTGTTGGCCATCTGTATGTCGTCTTTGGAAAAATGTCAATTCAGATCGTCCACCCATTTTTCAATTGGGTTGTTTGTTTTTTGTTGTTGAAATGTATGAGTTCTTTGTATATTTTTAATATTAACCGCTCATAGGATAAATGACATGCAAATATTTTCTCCCATTTGGTAGGTTGTCTTTTTGTTTTGTTGATGGTTTCCTTTGCTGTGCAGAAGCTTTCAGTTTTATATAGGCCAGTGTATTTACTTTTGCTTTTGTTTCTCTTGCCTAAGGAAACATTGCTAACACTGGTGTCAAAGAACATACTGCCTATGTTTTCTTTTAGGAGTTTTATGGTTTCAGGTCTTACATTCAAGTCTTCAATCCATTTTGAGTTGATTTTTTTATGTGGTACAAGATAGTGGTCTAGTTTCATTCTTTGGTACATGGCTGTCCAGTTTTCCCAATACCATTTATTGAAGAGACTATCCTTCCTCCATTGTATGTTCTTTGCCCCTTTGTTATAAATCGGTTGTCTGTATATTCATGGCTTTATTTCTGGGCTCTCGATTCTGTTCTTTTGATCTGTATGTCTGTTTTTCCTGCCAATACTCTACTGTTTTAATTACTATAGCTTTGTGGTAAAATTTGAAATCAGAGAGTGGCTACCTCCAGCTTTGTTCTTCTTTCTCAGGATTGCTTTGGTTATTTGGGGTCTTTTGTGGCTCCAGGTAAATCTTGTTTATATAAAATTTTGTTCTATTCCTGTGAAAAACGTCATGGGGAGAACTTGAGAGTATTGTGTTAAGTGAAATTAGTCAGACGGATAAAGACAAATACTGTACGGTTCCACTCATGTGAAATATTTAAATAAATAAATGAACAACCCAAACCAAACAAAAACAAACACATAGATACTGAGAACAGAGCAATGGTTATCAGAGGCGAAGCAGGGAGAGAAGTGGGTGAAATGGGTAAAAGGGGTCAACTGTATAGTGATGGATGGAAACTAAAATTTGGTGGTGAGCACGCTGTAGTTTATACAGAAGTTGAAATATAATGTTGCGCACCTGAAACTTCTGTAATGTTACAAACCTGTGTAACCTCAAAAAAAAGTCCGCTGGTCTTTTGTCATGCTTTTTGGCTTAAGCTTTACTCAGACCTCTTTCTTATAGTTTTAACCTTTTCCTGTGTTGTTCGGGACTTAAATAATCAGGCATCTTGAATAGAAATCTGTCAAAGAAGCATAATGGGCTAGTGTTTGGCAATGGAATTCTATTCCAGACCCTGCTGAGACCTTACAAAAAATATTGTTGAGAGTAGAAAGGGCCAATAAATTTAAGTCTCCCAAAGTACTGACATTTGGAAACTGATAGCTTCAATGAAGGAAAAAGGTGTCAAAGTGTGACTATCAACACCATACCAAACAATCTAATGATGCATTTGGAGGAATAAATGTTGCAGGGTTCCTTTATGCATCAGTTTTCTTTAATAACACATAAAAGTGAGATAATGTGTTAAAGGACCCAGTTTTCCCCTATTCCTGGCCAGACACTCCCCACATTTTTTGCATATCACTAATTTTAGAGGTACAGCCCTTTCTAATGATCCAAGCTTCTCTTTCACTGTGAGTGCTCTTTAGGGATATCAATATGCCTAATTATGATTGCTGGTTCCCTAAGACCTAAGAAAGCTGTACTTTAACATCTGGAACATTTCTTGAAGTCCCTATTAATATTGTGTCCCTTCCCTGAAAACTACCATGTTAAACAGTGGGCTAGGAACAGTGAGGCCCACAGAAGTAAATCAGAGATTTTGTGATCAAAGCGCTTGGTCTAGTCAGGGAAATAAGAGTTGTACATATGCGGAGGATAGTAGAGAATGTTATTCCCAAAGGACCCCAGGGTTTCGCAGCTAGTAGTTAAGTGGGACTAGGGAATTTGCTGACAGAAATAAAGCAGAATCAGCTCTCTTGAAGATAAATCCCATGCAGTCTAAAAGAACTTTCTTTCTCTTTTGTGCCTGCCCTGCACCTAATTAGTTTGTTTTGATTTTGTTTTACTAATACTGGGACCTATGGTGGGGGATTTGGTTTCCTCAGCCTCGCTGGATTTTGTTTGAGAGTCAAATTTCCTATGGCTCTGGCCTTCCCAGGGACCTGTAACCACAGATTCAACCCCAGAGCTCAAAGGAGGGCTGAGAGTCCCCAGAGCAGGAACAACACATTTCAATTCTTTCTAATTTATCTCTGGCCTGAGGGGTTGCTCGCTTTGAACTACCTTGATAGTGACCCAAGGCTAGAACACTCCTAGGTCAGGGCCCCTGCTGGCTGTGGCCTTTCTGATGTTCATCCCAGATGCATGACCATTATCAGGCCCTGCAGTTTCTCATTGTGGGAAGAGGAATAGAAATATAGGGTCATGACGGAATAGGGGTGTTGGGGACAGTCAAGAATATCTAGCTCATTGGACTCGCCCATTTGATTAGATATAGGAACTTATGCTAGGAATCATCTGATTCTTGATGGCAAAGATGGGCATTGATAGAGTCTCAGATTGGTCAACGCCCTGCCAAACAATCTAATGATGCATTTGGAGGAATGCATCATAGCATTCCTTGCCTGGACTCTATGAAGGAAAAAATCCAGCTCCAGATTGTCCAGGCCATATAAGAAATCCCTGCCCTTTGCATTTGCCCAACCAGGGCCTTTAAAATTTATCACACCCACCTGGCACAAGACACATAAAGAGCATTTGAATTTACCAACACAGTCACAATTTTAAAATCTTATGATTCTAGTGAAGAATAAGTCATCATCAATACAGATCACAAACAGAACATTGTGATGAAGTAAACAAGAGCCTGACACCCTCCAAACATCATTTTGTTCCATTGTAAATGTGTACTTGTCGTGTGCAGGTGAACAATAGGATTATTCATAGGAAGCAGTAGGATTATTCAGACTTCCTGCTGGGGGATATCTGGAAAGTCTTCATGGAAAAGAGGACATTGAACTTGGGATAGATGGGAAGGATTGGTCCTCTATAGTATCTCTGGTTAGAGAAGAATGAATGAAAGGAATTCTGAATGTCAGGGTATGGTTGAGTCTGGAGTACCATAAATATGTCATAGTTCCCAGGACTTCTTTAGGAATGCTGGAAAATCAATCACATTTACTAATGAAGAAAGATTTAGATTAGAGTAATTCCTCAAGGTCTTGCTATACCAGTGCTGGCAGCCTTTGCTTATGCTAACAAGGTGAAAGAAAAGGATAAATCCAGAGTTGCCTTCAACATTCTCCTCAAGCCATCTACGCAAACATCCACCTTCTCCTTCCTTAGTAGAGGGAGTATCCTTATCATCTATCTCCTTGAGAAAAGTGAGGTGAACCCTTAGTTTGTCACCCTCATACTTTCAAATTTATCTCTATCCATACTGTTATTTCTCCAGCTCATTCAAGGTTAACTACTTCCCCCAAGCTCTTTGTATCCACATCAACTGTTTCTTCTATCTCTTATACTTTTATCAACACTCACTCTATTAACTCTTCCCCAGTAGGCTATAAACTTGTTTAAACTTCGACCATTAAAAATTTTTTCCCTAGACCCTGAAGCCCTGCCTCGATCTTTCACAGTGAAGCTCCTGGAAAAGCACAGTGTATCCTTACAATTCACTTTTAACCTCACATTTATTCCTCACTGGAGTGATAATTGTCCTACCACCCTCTTCCCAGACTCCTGCCCATCCCTTGGATGTGGGTGTCCAGGTTACTGCTCTTGGCCGCTTTTGTCTTTGCTGGTGCTATTTCTGCTTTACCCAGGGATTCTCCTCCGCTCCCAGGTGTCAGTTCCAGTGAAGTTACTTGTTTTAGGCATTTGGGTTCTAAAGTGTGAAAGTAAGGCAAAAATTACATATAGTCAAAATTACCCTCAAAGAGCCCTTAAAGTATGGATATTGTTTTCTGCATGCAAATCACACAGATATAGCTGATATATATGATGGAACAAAATCCATACTTTAAGAATTATTTATATTTATATAATACAATATATATATAAATTATGTAATATAGAATTGTATTTTATATTTATATAGAGAGATACATGAATTATATATATAATACTATAATATATCATACAGAATTCTCTGGGAGGAATTGAGAAACTGTTATCATGTGTTTTATTGCTGGGAATATTTCAACAAATTTATAGAGATTCCAACCTGTTAGCTTTTCCTGTTTATCAACATCATCCTTGTCTTCTGTAGACCATTTCATTAGTTGCTTTATCTCTTCTACCTGGCCCTTAATATCTTCAAATTCTTTGTGATGTCAATAAAGTCTTACCAGGTTCTTGAATAATGGTGTTGACTTCCTTGACAGTGGTGTGAAAATCCTTACAATTGTTCGCACATTCTTTTTTTAATACACATGGCCCCATACAACAAGCATGATTGCCTCCATTGCTTGTGAGCATGTGCACATTGAGTGGCATATCAGCACTTAGCTTCTCTATTTAAATTACTTCTGCTTCTCTTTTTCTTTTATGCTAATGTCATCTAGTTGTCAAATAATAAATTTGAATGATGCATCTCAACTGTAACACGAGTGTTTGTGTGTGTGTGTGTGTGTGTGTGTGTGTGTGTGTGTGTGTGTGTGTGTGTCCCATTCTGTACCTCCAGCCTTAATGTCTCCTCTGGACTCTAGAGTTGTATATCCCTTGCCTAGCTCAGTACATATTTCTGAAACGGTACTGGTTACACTTCACCATTTGGTGATCCATATCTGTGTCCTACTAGATTGAAATCGTTATGAGGGCAGGACTTTATCGTTTTGGTTTCTATGTCCTTAGTACCTGGCAAATGATATGTGCTTAAAGAATTTAAACTGTCAGTTTGGAATATAATCAGACCTTCAAAATTTAGATATGTAATGGAAACTACTTTTTCTATATCAGTACAAGAGGGTTAAAAATAGATAGTGAAACAGCTACTCTGAGGAAATTCTGTTCTTACTAGGAGAAAGGGAATTGGACAAGCTAATGGGAAAGCAGCATTGAATTAACTTAGCAGCCTTTGGGTTTCTCAATAGACTGAGGTTTTGTTGCCTCTCAGCATCATCTGCCTTTGTTGGATAGACAGCCTCCTACAGGGTTCCTGCCTCATAATCAAGGCCTTCAGATATTTTTGCTATTAGTATAAACTTAAGTCTGACTTAGAAAATAGCAGGTAATTTTGTCACTTTTTAAATATGTGTAATCCTTACAGAAAAAGAAGGCATTCCGAGAATTTTCTGGATTGGTTTAAATCAGCTGTACTCTGCTAGAGGCTGGGAATGGTCAGACCACAAGCCATTAAACTTTCTCAACTGGGACCCAGGTAATTGCTCCCCCCTCCACTTACTATGCACAGAGCACAAGCTTCAAAAAAAAATAAGAGCTTCCCATCCCCTGAGAGCTTGTACAAATTTCAAACCTTGACACTTCTTATTATGGTTACCTCTCAGAAGAATATTTTTTCCTACACCCTTGTGATACCATTATAGGCAAGTTGACCCCCAGCATGGGCAACTGAGCATTTGTCCCTAATCTTTAGAGTGACCCTGCATTTTTAGATAGGAGCAGAATGAGCCCCACTGCGTGGCCCAGGAACCATTCTGTGTCCCTGAGAGGACTTGACGTGTCCATGACTGACCCATGTTGTATTTCATCTGCAGCTTAACTCTGATATGGAAATAGTTCCTCATCCTCAAACTCTTGGTGTCTTCCACTGCAGCACCCAAGTACTGATAACATAATGGTTATATTTTAATACACAAAAAAAGACCTTAAAGAAAATTTTATACTAAATAAACAAACCCTAACTCACTAACTAACCAAAATGCCTTTTTTCCCCCTGGAAAGAAGGTTTAGATACCTTTTTAGAAAATAAAACCATAGGCTTCTGACAAATGTAGAATGTAAAAGTTAACACTAACTTCAGTACCAAAATATTCTGCATACATATAAGAAAAACAAGTTAAGCACAATAAAATACCAATACATGGGGCATTTTAGTTAATGGAATTTTATAAGTAGTAAATAAATTTTCTATTCTCTCAGTAAATAAAATCTTTAAAGAGAATTTAATCTTAAAGCCTTAAAGGCGTGGCAGAATCATAAGTCAGTATTTTTATTGTGTAGGGTAGCAAATTAAGAGCTACTGACCCCAAGATACAGCATGCAAGTTGGTTAGGGGCAGAGGTTTGGTTTTGGGTTTTGTTTTTTAAATTAACTACAACAGATCAGAGTATTCCTGCCCGCCCCTGCCCCTGCCATATCCTGTATTTAAGAAGACATAGGTAAGCACATGATTGTCCATTGCAGCTTATACATTTCAATTTAGTTGAAAGTTTTAACTATTTCATGAGTCCCCATAAAAGCAGAAAATTAGGAATACAAGTTATTTTTTCTAACCACCACCCTTGCAACCAACCTTCTTCTTTTAACTCTTTGAAAATCCTACCGTTTAAGATGTGCCGAGTGCACCTATAATTGACAGATCAAGCTGTGCAAGAATGGACGCTAACTCGGGTCTGTGGCAGAGTTTTTCCTGTGAGGCTCAACTGCCCTACGTCTGCAAGAAACTGTTAAATAACACAGTGGAGTTGACAGGTACCTTTCTCACTTCCTCCGACAAAGAGGTCCCACAATTACAGTTTTGTGAAGTCAAGTAAATCCATTTCAGATACCTGTTTTCCCCTTTCCTTCACCTGATACTGCCAATGCAGGGGAGTATTTGGTTTTGAACCTGTGGTTAGATATTATCAACTACACATGAGTAAAGCTTTGGTTTCGTATATGCCTATGAGAAGGCAGAGATATTCTAGATAGGAAATATATTTCTGTTCACAGGTGGCTCTTCTTTCTCTAGAGCAGAGTGGTTCCCCAGACCAAGAGCATCATCTTCACCTGTACCTGTAAGAAATACACATTTTCAGGACCTGCCCCAGATTTACTGAATCAGGAACTCTGAGGGTGGGAACCAGCAATCTGTGTTTTAAAAAGTCTTCCAGGTGATTCTGATACACACTCAAGTTTGAGGGCCACTGCTTTAAGGCCAGGTCTTACATATTACCTGCCTCCGTGGGAAGTAAAAAATGATGGACACGGGAATGTTCCCACCCCCTTACCCACAATGCCCACCCCTTCTTTGCCCACCTCTCTCTCCTTTGCCAGGCTGGTTCTTTGTGTTGATAAGTCAGGTAGAAAGGAGGGGTGCAGATGGACAAAATATGTACACAGAGGGCCAGGGAGTTTGGGGGTAAGAGAGACACAGGACGGCTGCAACTTCTGAGGTGCAGAAAAGTTTAAAAGTTTGAAAGAAAAGTCTTTGAAAGAATGGAGAAGAGAAATGCCCTACTGTCTTTCACAGCGCCCTCCGTATACCTGGTATTTGATTAAATCCTCACGGAATAAGAAAAGCTAATACTTAAAACTGGGAGGAGAAGAGGAGGTTTTAAAATGTCTTGCTTTAAGGAATGTTGGGGGAAGAGAATAAAGCATAAAATTTCTTATCATCCAAATAGGAGCATAAATCTATTTTTTAAGTTTAAGAAATAATAGGGGAAAATGAACATTTATCTTCCAAGTTGATTCAAACCAAATTTAGTCCATACAATAAAAGGCATAGCAGAAAAGACAGCACAAATGAAAATAAACCAGGATGACTAATGATAGATCAAATAAATATCCTGTAGTATCAATTATTAAGTAAATCAAGATGCTTCCACATGATTGAACAGTATGCATTTATTAAAATAACTGTGCCAGCAGGAAAATACAAAAAGCAGAACAAAATCATATGCCTACCTATCATTTTAATCTTGTAAAAATGTGTATTCATAGAGACAAAGACTAGAATATGAAAATAATTATTTCAAATTCAATTATGGGTGTTTTTCCCTCTGTTCCTTTATTATAATTGTAAAATATAATCATAATAATGTGCTATTTCAGAACCTTAAAGCTAATTGAGTTATTTTACAAGTGTGAGAAACTGAACCTGAATTTTATCATTTAGTAAAAATCAAACTGTCCACATTTTTTAAGATGCTGTGTTTTCTTATAACAAACATTCCAAATGGTCCACATCCATGAAGCCTGAAAAGCCAAACTGTTTTCTAGTTCTTTTAAGAGGGGTAGGTAGAAGTATTTTGTATGGTTTATACCTTGCTCTTTTTCTCTAATCTTTCTTGACCATCACTTGAGTGAGTTTTATTATAGTCAAAACAAAGAGTCCCTCATTCCATGGACTGTAGGACTAACAGAGGGGAGGAAAGAAGAGGTCCAGAGATGGCCTTTGCCCTTTCCCTCCAGTGATGCCATTTCTTGGGTGTGAAGTGAATAAATGCCTTTTTTTTTTTTTTTTTTTTTTTTTTTTTTTGCGGTACGCGGGCCTCTCACTGTTGGGGCCTCTCCCGTTGCGGAGCACAGGCTCCGGACGCGCAGGCTCAGCGGCCACGGCTCACGGGCCCAGCCTCTCCGCGGCATGTGGGATCTTCCCGGACCGGGGCACGAACCCGCGTCCCCTGCACCGGCAGGCGGACTCTCAACCACTGCGCCACCAGGGAAGCCTAAATGTCTTATTATGTTCCTTAAATCTCTGCCTGTTCTCTGTTCAACAGTGAGCATTAATGCACATTCCCTTGCTAAGCTGACCATACATGAATAGGAGGCTCAACCTCATAATCTCTCAAAGTCAGAGACTGGAGGGGAAACCTCACAAATCCCATACCCAGGAAGAGATTTGTCAACAACTGGCTTACCCCACACTTTTCTTCTGTCTACTAGGACTAAGGGCAATCCCTCTTTAAATAGTCTGTGGCCAGCCATGTAGCACATTTGTATCACTTTAAAGTCACATTTTTATCTGAATCCCTGCAGTCACTCTTATGATGTTATGTATACATTAGGCACCACAAAAATTCATGTCACTGTTCCATCTGACATCACATTCTCCAGTTTTCCAGAAGGCTTATGATTCAAGAAAGAAGAATTTGCAATTCAATATTCAAGAATTTAAATATTGATTCAAAATAGATGTGTCTTTACTGGAATATAAATAGCTTCTTTTCCTCCAGATGTTTGGACATACTCAGATACCCGCTGTGATGCAGCAGACTGGCTGCCAAATAATGGATTTTGCTATCTGCTGGTAAATGAAAGTGATTCCTGGGATAAGGCACATATGAAATGCAAAACCTTCAGCAGTGACCTCATCAGCATTCATTCTTTAGCAGATGTGGAGCTGGTTGTCACAGAACTCCATAATGGGGGTAAGTTTTTAAGATATCCTCTTTGAGAGTTTTAAAACATTTTAATGTATCCCTGTTTTCAGATTCTTAGCAAGAATGAAAAGCTTGTAGTTTGATCCTGTACATCAGCATTGTCTAATAGAATTTTCTGCAGTGATGGAACCATTCTATAATCTGTGCTGTCCAATTCAGTAGCCACCAGCCACTTGTGGCTTTTGAGCCCTTGAAATGTAGCTAGGGCGACTGGAGAACTGAATTTTTACTTTCATTTCATTTTAATTGATTTACAGTTTTAAATAGCCGCATGTAGCTAGCAACTACCAACCTGACAGTACAACCATTGATTGAATAATTTCCCTCTTCTCATAAGCTAAATGCTATTTAAGTTACTCCCGGCACTTAAGTGATGATTGTTTCACTTTTATAATTATTTGAAAGCTGAAAAATGAAGAATAAAACACTAGAGAGCCAGTATTAAGACCTCCTCCTAGGATTCACCCATAGTAATAGCAAGTACTAGATACCTATTCTGTGCCAGCATGGTGCCAGTTGTTTTACCTGGGAAGGCAGTATAGTCATTCCATGGCCGTGATGGACAATATCCTTATTCTAATTGGAATATCTATGACTGTATTTGTAGAGTTTCATTATTTCTCATAAAGCAAGGTTTATCTAAACCAGGTATCAGGAACATCCAGCCTACAGGTCATAGCACAGCTGTTCCACCTGTGTACCCTACCTGTATAAGTGACCTGAAAAGCCCTCATCATCGGGCCTGCCTAACTTATCAATACTTTTACAGGTTAATTTAGAATACCATTTACTGAATTAAAATTTTAAAAGAAAAGAAATACCATCAAGGCTCTTAACACCCCATATCAGAATGTAAAAATCAGTAGCAGTGTACATATTGACGTATGTAATTGAGTAACCAAACAAATAAAACATTTTTCTTTTAGATGCCAAAGAAGAAATATGGACAGGCCTTAGGAACATAAATACACCAACTCTATTTCAGTGGTCAGATGGTACTGAAGTTACTCTGACTTATTGGGATGAGAATGAGCCATATGTTCCCTACAATAAGACTCCCAACTGTGTTTCCTATTTAGGAAAGGTAGGAAACCTCCTCAAGTTTATTTATATCCTTATTGTTATACCTGAAAATCTAATAATGATTATAAGATGACTTTGGTTGGGATATTTGTGTTTAAGCTGAGAAAGAAAATAAAAGGTAATAGCACTGTAGACTGTCTTTCCAGTAGCTGCTGAAAAAAGGTAAATAAAGCAATTACTAAAGAAGCAATCCAATTCCTGTCTGAGAGTATCTTCTCTGGCGTGAAACAGATCAAGAGAATCCCTTTAGAGCTCAGATTCTTGTGCCAGATTGCTTCTGATAAGCAAAAGTACTTTCTCTCAGTAGCACCAGTGTGATATTTAGCAGGTAGCCACAATTTAACCTGGAAAATCCCATCTTCTCATGTTCAGATCAAAGTAAGCCAACTTTGAGAACTGAAAAACTAGTTTCGTTAAAAAATTAGATCTGACTTTGTTCAGAGAATATCTTACTCCTATAGAATGCATAAATGTTTATTGAGCATGCTTCAGTAAGCATGCTCAATAAAGCATGCTTTGGACTTTCAGAAGAGTCCAAAATAAACTATTGAGCCGAAAGGACATATGTATCTCTATATTTTGGTTTGTAGTACTTTCCTGTGGACTCCTAATTGTTTGCGAGGCCAGTTGTGTCACTCAAACTTCTAGAGAGACTTAAGTGGAAGCAATAAATGGTAGGGCTATTTAGAAGTGTTTCAATAGTAAAGATGTTTTTAGAAAGGTGTAAAGCTGAATTTAGAAGGGTGTCACATTTAATGCTCTATTTAAAAGGATACACAGGATATCTTTAAAAGAGTATCAAAGATAGAAGTGAGGTCCCATAGGCCAGAGTGAACTGATGGCTTATCTAGACAGCTTCCAACGTTCAAAACTGACCCGTATCACAATTGACTTACTAAAATTTAATTCAAAGAAAGCAGAGTTACTTAAGCAACATCAATGTTAAGTAGCATATTTGAAAGATAGAACTTTGACGTCTAGACTGAAGTAGAGTTGGCAGAAACTTTTTATTCTAAAATTCTTAGAGAGTAGCTATTCTAATCACCATCATTATCTTACATATGAGGAAACTCAGACAGGGAGATTAGGTGACCTGCCCCAAAGTTTTTTTGTTTGTTTTTTTAACATCTTTATTGGAGTATAATTGCTTTACAATGGTGTGTTAGTTTCTGCTTTATAACAAAGTGAATCAGCTATACATATACATATATCCCCGTATCTCCTCCCTCTTGCATCTCCCTCCCACCCTCCCTATCCCACCCCTCTAGGTGGTCACAAAGCACCGAGCTGATCTCCCTGTGCTATGCGGCTGCTTCCTACTAGCTATCTATTTTACATTTGGTAGTGTATATAACTCCATGCCATTCTCTCGCTTCGTCCCAGCTTACCCCTCCCTCTCCCTGTGTCCTCAAGTCCATTCTCTACATCTGCATCTTTATTCCTGTCCTGCCTCTAGGTTCTTCAGAACCACTTTTTTTTTTACATTCCATATATATGTGTTAGCATACGGTATTTGTTTTTCTCTTTCTGACTTGCTTCACTCTGTATGACAGTCTCTAGGTTCATCCACCTCACTACAAATAACTCAGTTTCGTTTCTTTTGATGGCTGAGTAATATTCCATTGTATATATGTCCCACATCTTCTTTATCCATTCATCTGTCGATGGACACTTAGGTTGCTTCCATGTGCTGGCTATTGTTGCCCCAAAGTTTTTTAACCTGTGGACAAACTTTGGCTGTGTCATATGGAAGAAGACTAGAACTCTGGCAACTCTGTGGGCTGGGTTCTTCTCTCTTCAACTTCTGTATAGTATCCTTTGGTGGTTTTATTGTCACACTTATAAAAAAAAAAAAAAATGAAATTCATCCCCACTGTGACCTTGAGGTGATGCTGAAGTAACAGGCTTCCAGGTTTATTGGGTAGCATTTTCTAGGAGTATGTTCTCAGATTTAATCATTCATTTATATTCATTTTCTCCCCCTCCCTTTCCTCCTTCCCCTCCTCCCCCTCTCCCTCCCTGATAGTTGTGGGAAGGAACTATCTTGATTTAAGATAATAGTTCAATTCTAAATATGTGACAAATAATTTCTCTTGTGGGAAAAATTATTTTCTGTTTTTTAAAAGCTAGGTCAGTGGAAGGTCCAATCATGTGAAGAGAAACTTAAATATGTATGTAAGAAAAAGGGAGAAAAATTGAATGATACAAGTTCTGATAAGATGTGTCCTCCAGATGAGGTATGTAAAACCCCTGTGGAAATTTTTTTAAGCAATATTATACCTTCTTGGTTAGATATGGTAGTTGAGACTTAAATACTTTAGACTTGGAAAATAGAAGAAATTACTAGGTTCTGTTCATTTATACATTAGAGCAAGCCAGAAGGTAATGAATCATAGATATCGGCACTCTTATAGAAGAAAAAAGAGTTATAGGAAAAACAATTATCTATTCATGAATTTCTATAAAAATGCATATGATTATATCCTCAATGCTGATTTTTTACTTCTCTTACTCGTATTATTCTTATTCAAAAATAATTGAACTAACAACTGTTATACTCTTATGATGAGCTAGGCATTAGGGGTAAAGAAAGTTAAGACATTCCTTCTGTCTGACACAGGGTCACAGGCTTATGGAGGTTTTCTATGAAATTGTATCCCACTCTCATCATGTGTTTAAATTCCCTGTCCATGTCCTTAATTTCCCTTAGTTGTAAGATGTTACTTATGTAACAGAAACTTGCTTGTTATCAAGTGCAGAAGACAGTGTGATATTTTTCCTCTGATTTAGGGCTGGAAGAGACATGGAGAAGCCTGTTACAAGATTTACAAGGATGAGGTCCCCTTTGGAACCAACTGCAATCTGACTGTAACTAGCAGGTGTGAACTTTTAACTCTGGGTTCCTTTGCTAAATAATCTTCCTAAAAAAAAGTGCGTCTTCAATTTATATAGTATTTCAGTCACTGTATAAAACACCTACTAATTTGACTCTCATTTTGTAGATTTGAGCAAGAATACCTGAATGATATGATTAAAAAGTATACTAAGTCTCCAGAAAAATACTTCTGGACTGGCCTGAGAGATACAGATGCAAGTGGAGAGTATAGCTGGGGAAGTGCTGGTGGGATAAAGCGGGCTGTAACCTTTTCCAACTGGAATTTTCTTGAGCCAGGTGAGTGCCTTAGCCTTGAAAGCAGTCGAATACAGTGGCTCGTGAGAGGCAGCATTCCTCCCAAATCTGTTCTTCACATACCTTTGAAATATGAAGGAGATGATGATCTTCAGGACTAGAGTCTATCTATGGAACCATAAATAGAAGCAGCGACTATGTCTTCCCTATGAAATCCTTGGCAATTACCCAATAAAAGCTAGAAAACTCAGTTCTCAGAAACCACCATCTAATGGCACAGAGCTAGAAGCATCAGTGTGAGTTTGTTATCTTTTCCATGTAGTCTCAAACAGAACCTAGAAGCTTCATTGTGGAGCACTTTACATTTTCACCTCTCTGCTTCTTAACTTCTTTCTCCAAAATTGAATGTGTTTATTTCTGATATTCTCAATGAGTGAGAATTAAGGAGGCAATGTATTTAGGTATTATTTGTTCTGAAAGGTAGTTTATCCTTCTTTAGCCTAAAGTATTGACCATAATTAGCCATAGAATCAGAACATTTGAGCCAGAAAAAGCCTCAGAAGGCCTTTCTGATTTTAGAGTTGAGAAAACAGAGGCTTAGAAAGGTGACTTACTCGACGAAGGTTACCTGGTGATTGAATTGCTAAAATCCAGATCTGATTTCTAATTCAATGCTTTTTAGAGGACTTTGGCTTTTTATGAGACAGCATTCGACTTTTCTTCCTTTGAATTATTTATATTTTCCTATGTTTGTATAATGGAATCATGAAGACCATTTTTATAGCATAGAAATTGGAACATGTGAATGTGTAGTTAAACACAATATTTGAAATAGAGAATGCCCACAAAATTTGTAATACATGATCATCAATATAAATATGAGTGGTATTGATAATAACAAGGTCATCTTTTTACTTGTAGAAGATGGAGGATGCAGATGCTAATCCTGGTTAAATTTCGTCTTAAATTAGAATGTTCTGAAATGCAAAATACGTGATTTCTTTTATAGACACTCAGACATTTTAGAGTCAGTGTCACATTCTTCATGGATAAGCCTCAGTGGTTAGGGGCAGGGGTGCTTAGGAAGTAGCTATAATAGCTATTCTCTCAGTCTGTAGCCAGAAAGACTGCCTTTAAGTCCTCTTTACCATTATTACTCCCAGATTCAGCCAGTTTGGTTTGCATTGGGCAAGCCATGGATAGCGGGTAGAATAAGAGAAAATAGCACACCCATCCAGGGTAACACAGCATTATTTTTCCCAGTTCCTTGTTCCTCTTGCTGTCCTTGTATAATGAGACATGAGACCATATGGCTTCTCTGTGTGATGGAATGGAAGTTGTCCTTATTACTTTGCAATGTATGTTCTTCTTGTCCTCTGCACATTTTAAGCAGTGTGATGTAATGGGAAAGGGAGCATGGCATTTTGCCAGGCAAATCTGGGTTCAAGTTCTGACTCCACCGCTCACTAACTATGATTGTGGGCAAGTCACTAATTCTTCATCTGGAAATGGATCTGACAATACAAACTATCTTTTAATGTTGTAGTGAGTAAATAAAATTCTGGCTGCCGTAAAATAAATAGTAAACAAATGTATATTACCACACACCTCCTTTTACCTTTATTGTACCAGCTTTTTCTTTGGCTCTGAATCTGAGAGTGTTGTTTTGAGGTTTACTCAGTTGTTTAAAAACTGTTGAAAGCTGTTAGGTGAATATGAACGATTTAGACTGTTCTGAGCATCATAGTGGTTTAGGGTACAGCTCTACACACACACCACCTAGATTCCAATTCTGGATCAGCAACTTACTCACATGTGACTTTGGACAAATCACTAATCCTCACTGTACCTCAGTGTGACAATAGAATCCACTCTATGTGAGGATCAATTCATTTAATCCTCTTAGAATAGTACCTGGCAAGTAGTAAACACTTCTCTGTATTACTGTCATCATTATTATTGTGAACAACACATTTATTTCCTCCATTTTCTTTCCTATCCTCTCTCCCCACTTTGAATCAAATAAAGTGTGTAGGCACTAGAAAATGTTTGGGCTTTAATTTTTTAATGTTTTTTAAAAATATTTATTTATTTATTTTATTTTTTGGCTGCGTCGGGTCTTAGTTGCAGCACCTGGGATCTTTGTTGCGGCATGCGGGATCATTGTTGTGGTGCGCTGGGTTCTCTCTAGTTGTGGCATGCAGGCTTCTCCCTAGTTGTGGCTCATGTGCTCAGTAGTTGCGGTGCGCAGTCTTAGATGCCCCGCAGCATGTGGGATCTTAGTTCCCTGACCAGGGATTGAACCCGCGTCCCCTGCATTGGAAGGCGGATTCTTAACCACTGGACCACCAGGGAAGTCCCTTTAATGTTATTTCTAATTAAACTTTTCCGTTCAACCCCAGCTTCTCCAGGAGGGTGTGTGGCTATGGCTACGGGAAAGTCTCTTGGAAAGTGGGAGGTAAAAGACTGCAGAAGCTTCAGAGCACTTTCAATTTGCAAGAAAATAAGTGAGGCCTCTGAGCCTGAAAAAGCAGCCCCCAAGCCTGAAGACCCCTGTCCTGAAGGCTGGCATAGTTTCCCCTCAGGTCTTTCTTGTTATAAGGTAAAGTAATATTCTCATTCAGTCTCTCAATGAAGCTATCTGTCTACTATCCTAGTCCATGTCTTTGTACAAATTGTGCTCCTCCCCAGACATATACATCACCTACTGAAGTGTTTGGGAGCACAGAGTCCTTATCAGGGTATCATTGAACCTCTGGTGTCAGATGACTCATTCCCATATAAACTCACGTGCTACCCAAAAGAGCAGGGCCAGAGCCAGAACTGGCTCTTTCCTAGGGTTCTTTTGTTTTGGGAAATTGGGTGAGCTGCATGCCATGCTAATACTTCGCTTATGATTCTCATATCCCTCTAATTATTGTTGTCAAATGAAGAGTTCTGTCACTTCTTACAAGTCAAAAATTTTACTTTAGAGTCCATGTCAGTCTGGCCTCTAGTTGACACTTTCAGCAGGACCTGTCTGTGTCACAGTATATGGGCCTTTACCTCTGTCTTTATTACACTTCTAAGAGTCCAATTCAGGGGCCCACACATTTGACTGTAATCGACTTTGAAATTATGAATACTTTATGATTATACCAGAAAACAAATTAACATTATATTTTGTTAAGCTATTTCATATAGAAAGAATTGTAAGAAAGAGGAACTGGGAAGAAGCTGAGAGATTCTGCCAAGCACTTGGAGGGCACCTTCCTAGCTTCAGTCATATGGATGAAATAAAGAAATTTCTTCACTTTCTAACAGACCAGTTCAGGTAATACTTTTAGAATGAGATCTTCTCTGTTAAATTTGATGTCCTCTAGGTATTCAGAATTGACATGTTTTATTATCTAAAAGGGTTATTCAGTACTTTAACAGTCATTCAACATCAAACATTTTTATGTGCAAGAAGCTATGAGGGATTCAGAGATGAGGGAGACAGAGTCCCCACCCTGTGTGTAGTGTAATAATGTCCAGAAGTGGGGATAAGAGAAGTATGGTGGAAATATCTAGAACATGAGTAAGGAGAGGCCATGGGAATTTAGAGGAGGGAGGAAGTGTTTCTGGGAGGTATAATTGGGGAAAATGTTATGAAGAAGGATGGTTCTTAGGAAGTAAGGTAATATTTGAAAGTTAAGATGGGAGAAAAAGCCAGGGAAAGCAGAACATAAGCAAAGGAACTGAGACTAGAATATACAGATATGGTGAAATAGAAATGAGCCATAGAACTTAGCTAGAAAATGGAATTTGGGTATAAAATTAGAACACCCTTTCTTGCCAGGGAAGGAGTTTAATATTAAGTCAATAGGCAAAAAACAAACAAAAACAAAGTGTGTGAGTGTGTGTGTGTATGTGTGTGTGTGTAGAGAGAGAGAAAAACAGACAGACAGACAGACATGGTAGGTAGATGCAGAACAATTAATTATAAGGCTATTACAGCCCAGCTGGTAGAAAACTACATTGAAGAATGGCAATAAGATGGGACAATAAGGAAGTGATCAGAGATATTACAAAGATGGAGTCAGTAAGCCACTGTGATTTTGATGTTATGTAGAAGGAGAATTCCCGAACGGTTTTCTTGATGTCCTTAAAGATAATGTGGAGAAATATGGGCCAGGTGTTGCTGCCATAGAGGGAATTTTTTCTGAAGCTTTGGAGACAATCATAGGTGTGAGGGGCTTCTACTTCACAATTTATTTTTCCCCTCATTTTTTTTTTGTTTTCTTTTTTAAGACAATGAACTTTTTAATTAATTAATTTATTTATTTTTTGCTGTGTCGGGTCTTAGTTGCAGCATGCGGGATCTTTCATTGCAGCGCATGGGCTCTTCATTGCAGTGCACAGGCTTCTCTCTAGTTGTGCTGCACAGGCTCCAGAGAGCACGGGCTCAGTAGTTGTGGCTCACAGGCTCTCTAGTTGTGGTGCATGGGCTCCAGAGAGCGTGGGCTCAGTAGTTGCGGTGCACAGTCTCTGTAGTTGTGGTGCGCAGGCTCCAGAGAGCGTGGGCTCAGTAGTTGCAGTGCACAGGCTCTGTAGTTATGGCCTGCAAGCTCTAGAGTGTGGGGGCTCACTAGTTGTGGTGCGAGGGCTTAGTTGCCCCGCGGCATGTGGGATCTTATTTCCCAGACCAGGGATCAAACCTGCGTCCCCTGCATTGGAAGGCGGGTTCTTAGCCACTGGACCGTGAGGGAAGTCCCTCCCCTCACTTTTTTGAATCGAAAAAAAGACCAGAACTTGTAAATCAAGGATTCAGGGTATACCAGGAAAAATTATGGAAAAGAAATCACCACCTGGACGTATCCTAGTGAATACTTTCCTGATCATTTTGACTCAAAAAAACAAAGATTTCAAAGAAAAATAGCAAAAATAAAACAGGTACCAAAACACAAAATCCAGCTAGCCTTCTTCTCTCGGACATTAAATATAAGAAGGCATTTTAAAAACTGACATCTAAAGAGTTTTGAACTGGAAAATGTGGGCAATGTGTTGATCTTGGTTCCTAGTTGTGTGCTTTTTCATTTGTGAAGATAGTAATTGATAATGCTCCCTACTTGAAAAAAATTTCAGACATATTCCAGTTGAGAGATGAATAAAAATCAAAACACATGAACAGGTATTTTGTTGTTAAAGAATTACACGGAAGAATAAATAACATAAAAACATAGCCCCAGTCTAAATAATGCAATATATGTAATTATAAAATTACCCTAAATTATCCTAAATTTAGAATGTAATTATCCTAAATTCTGAAAGAGAAACAAGAATATTTTAATAAAACCATGTGTTAACTCTGGTTAATACCAGAGTTTATAACTGTTTATAAATAAAAACTGAGATGTAAAGAGATAAAATGGTTGTGAAAACTGAAAGTATAATAAATTCTTCATTTTACCTGGAAATCATATTTAGAAACACAGAGTTTGTATTTTTTTTAAACTGTAAAGAGTATGTTCATCTACTGAATATGTAATGAGTGGGAAAAAAAGGCCCATACAGCAAATTATAAAGGAATAAAATAACAAAGCATAAAGAAGATGGCAGAAGACCAAATGTATCCATTATCAGTTATGTTTAAGTCCAAGTTTGCAAATGTGTTCAGTAATGAAACCCAACTCTATGCTGTTGAAAGATACCTAAAACAAATCTTGCCAATTAATACCTTTCCAGCCCAAGGAGTATTATGTTCTTTTCCTGGAAGGAAGGGACCACAAAGTGTTACAGAATCAAAACATTTTGATAAAATCCATATTTTTTGACACTCCTTTTAAAATGAAAACAACTGGCAACATTTTCATATTGCAGCAATAGTTAGTGCTTATTAGCCAGTGGCCCACCAAAATGCGGCATCACTCTCCAAGTTGCTATGGTCTCCAATTTATTACTCCTTGGCCACTTCACTTATGTTATTTTATTTCTTTATAATTTGCTGTATGGGCCTTATTCACCCAAGTAGCATTGAGTTAATAATCACAAACTTAATGCAAAAATTAGAATGGGAAAATTAAAATAATGGGCAAAATTATATTGTGTAAATGTGAATGAAAAAACTAGAGTTGTAGTATTAATATTAGATAAAATACAATTGAAGTAAAAAGACATTAAATGGGAAAATGAGATCTTATTATTGATTAAAGGTACAATCTACAGTGAAGTTATAATAGTCAAGAACCTTTACACACTTAAAAGGTATCAAAATGTATAAAGCAAAAATATTAATTATATTGCTAAAATTTTTCAATAAAAAATAGTGAGAGACTCTTAACACTCATCTCATTTATCAACGAACGAGACAGGCAAAATAGAAATAACATAGAACATATGAATAGTATAATTAAGTTTGCTTTAATAATATCCTCTTTATTTATAGATCAAAAAGTCTGTATATACTTCCTCTTCAGGCTCTTTGCCTGGATCACTTAAAATAATGGATCTATTAGGCTCAAAAAAAAAAAAACCCTAACATTTTAAAGTGGTAAAATTATACAAGTTACATTAGAATTGAAATCAAATCCCCTTCACCTAAAAATTCAGTGTTTTTAAAAAAATTTTTATTGGAGTATAGTTGATTTACAGTGTTGTGTTAGTTTCAGGTGTACAACGAAGTGAATCAGTTATACATATACATATATCCACTCTTTTTTAGATTCTTTTACCAAATAGGTCATTACAGAGTATTGAGTAGAGTTCCCTGTGTTATACAGTACATCCTTATTAGTTATCCATTTTATATATAGTAGTGTGTATGTATCAATCCTAGTTCCCAATTTATTCCTTCCCCCACCCTTTCCCCCCGTAACCATAAGTTTATTTTCTACATCTGTGACTCTTATTTACAAAATAAACATTCAATGTTTTTAAGAACTCTTTTGGCAAGTAAACCAAAACTGTATAGATGATAATAATAGCACTCATTCTGAAATTCATGAGATATAACCAAAGCTATAGCTGGAGGTACATTAATAGCTTTAAGGGCTTTAATTATTAAACAAAAATAATGAAAATAATCATTCACCTAAAAGTTAAAATATTTATCAACATAAATAAAAGGAAACCATAAGAAAGAACCTAATAAAGATAAAAGTGAAATGAATGAATTAGAAACTAGAAAAGCAGTAGAACTGACAAATCCTAGAGTTTTATCTCTAGAAATAAAACTACAAAACAGAGGAAAAAAATCTACTGATGACTAAATCATGAAAACAAAAAAGAAAACAGATACTTAAAATGAAACATAAGTAAGAGATTATAAAATCCTTTCAATGGAGAATTTTTTTAATTGGTAAGAATCCTATGCATAATTCTGTGTTATTATAATGAAATTATTAAAGTGAACAATATCTAGGGAAATATAAATTAGTATATAATTGATTTAATAAGTGGAAACCCAGTAATCCAATAGCCATGGAAAAAATGGAAAAAGTTAACAAAGAATTTCTTCCAAGAAAAAGATAGGAACTACATATATGGGTCTATATGTGAACTCCTTCATATTTTAAAAAAGAGATCATTACCATGTATTTCAGTAGTACAACCAAGAGATTGTATTCCATTACATAGAAACTGGTGCAAGCATTCAGTTTATTTCACAAATAGTCTAATTCTGATATCACAACCTGTCAAAGATAGCACAAAGAATTATAGACCAACCTCATATCTAGACTTGAAAAAGTAAATACTAACAAGGGATACAATAGCAAACACAGATATACTGCTTATTGCATGCCAGATAATGTCCTAAGTATTTTCTACTAACTAATCCTTACAACGGCCTATGAGGTAGGTTACTATGCTCATTTTATCTAAATGGGGAGATGGAGACACAGAGAAGTAAAACAACTTGCCCAAGGTTATATAGTTAGTAAATAAAGGATCCAATATATGAACCCATTATAGCCCACTTTCTTAACCAACTGTGTTATAGTACCTCAAAATAACATGCCTTGATCGTGTAGGATTTCTTCCAAGAGTACAAGGTTGGGCCAGTATTAGGAACTCTATATATCTAGTCAAATACGTGATCATCTTAACAGGTGCTGAAAATGCATCTGGTAAAATTCACTATTCATTCCTGGTTTTATATATAAATATATACTTAGCATATTTAATTAATATAATTAACACATAATTTCTTATTAAATTAAAAATAGACGTATAGTTCAACCAATAGCCATATGACACTTAATGATTAAACATTAAATGCATTTCCATGAAAGTCAGAAAAAAGGTAAAGATGCCTAGTATCATCACTTTTGTTGATCTTTGTTGGGAATTTATCCCTATTCATTAAGATTTTTTAAAAAAGAACATTACAACATGCAAGTATTTATAATGTATTAAGTGGGAAGAAAGGCAAATTATAAAAGAGTAGAAAACATACTATTTACATCAAAAAGTAGACTGCAAAAATACATCAGAAAAGATAATCGTTGGTACCTCTGGAAGATAAGATTTTGAATGCGTGTTTAAATGTTTGAACATTTTTCCATATTTTCCAGATTTGCATTAATATGCTAACAATTGTATTTTCTTCATTAAAGCAAGTAAAGTCTCACTACAGTGTGCTTGGAATCTGATGAAAAATACAATACATGTGTTCCATAAATAATCATTTATTAAGCATCTGTTGTATAATTTCTAGTATTTTAGACTTCATTTTCTAGCATTAGAAATTAATACACAAAATTTCATTGCACACTAAGCTAATTTGAATATACAAACTCTTGTTTCTTTTGAGGTGTTTCTTAGCTACTGCCCACAACCTTGAGAGTAGAGTATAATGAATGCAATATTCAGACAGAATCTTTCCAGACATACATTTATTAAACAGTCTTTGAAGCAGGCAAAAAACATGTTATATAACCTGTCTTGTAAGCTTACAACATCCCGGTAGTCTGTACTTTCAGGTTCCAGTGACCATCTTGCATGGAAGGCTCGTTTGAGGTAAATGTGACAATGTTCCAGAAGCAGGATTCTTCTGTTCCCACTATAGTTGGCATCAGGCAGTCCCAGTCACCTGACCCAATGACTGGACATGGGACCATTAAAAGATCAGGCCCCAGGGCTTCCCTGGTTGCGCAGTGGTTAAGAATCTGCCTGCCAATGCATGGGACATGGGCTTGAGCCCTGGTGCAAGAAGATCCCACATGCCGCGGAGCAACTAAGCCTGTGCGCTATAACTACTGAGCCTGCGCTCTAGAGCCCGTGCTCCACAACAAGAGAAGCCACCACAGTGAGAAGCTCGCGTGCCGCCACGAAGAGTAACCCCCACTCGCTGCAACTAGAGAAAGCCCACGTGCAGCAACAAAGACCCGACTCAGCCAAAAATAAATAAAAATAAATAAATTTTTTAAAAAAAGATCAGGCCACAGATCCATTTCCAGTGGTACAGGATACCAGCCTCACCAGATTCTATTACCCTTTCATGAAGAGTGAGAGTGTCCCTAAGTATTTTTAGCTATTCCTCATATCTTCAATTTTACCAGTGAGTGCCCATTTCTAAGATCATGCTGATTAACAAGCTTCTAAGTTTGCTGATATTAACCTATTTCTGACATTTACTCTGCTAACAACCAAAGTCTCAGGTACGGCTTTTGGACCGCAGACTCCCTTGTGGTGGCTGCCTCTGGAGCATAACCTTTCTAATACCCTGCTGACCCTCCCTGAAGAGAGAATTTCAGCCGGGCAGCTTGCTAGCCCCTAGATCTCAAGCTTGACACACACAATATCATGCTGTCTAAACTAAAGTATTTTTAAGGAAAATACTGACATAAACAAACTGGGTTTTAAATCAAGTTCCTAACCCAGCAAGAGGTTAGGAACCTTTAAGTGGTTCAGGGAGCCATGGATAAGTACTAAGCAATGAGGTTGTGGATACAGTCAGCCCTCCATATCCACACGTTTCACATCCGCAGATTCAATCAACTTCAGATCGAAAATATTTGAAAAAAATTCTGGAAAGTTCCAAAAAGCAAAACTTGAATTTGCCTCATGTTGGCAACTATTTACATAGCATTTACACTGTTTTAGGTATAATAAGTAATCTAAAAATAAAGTATACAGGAGGACATGTTTAGGTTACATGCAAATACTACATAATTTTATATAAGGGACTTGAGCATCTTTGGATTTTGGTATGAGGGTGGTCCTGGAACCAATCCCCTGTGGATACCAAGGGGCAACTGTATTTGTGGGAATCAGTTGATGAAAAATGGAATGTCATATATGATATAAATGATCATTAAGAGCTTCTATATACAGAACAAATTACACTAGAAAACAAAAGTCTAAGAGATAATTAAGGACTCTTTCTTGATTTTTTAATTTCTAATCACACTTGATGAGTTCTCCCCCTCAATTAAAAATTAATACAGGTTCATTATGTAAAATTGGGGAATGTAAAAAATGATAATGAAGAAAATTAAAATCACCTCAAATCCTAGCTCCTAGTTATAAATATAGTTAACATTTTGTGTAAATCTTTTCCATTTTCTTCTATTCCTATCATATAGTTTATTTTCTACAGAATATACAATGTTTAGGGTTTTTTCTGATCACAGAGGAAATGTATATTGAATTTAGAAAACAGAAGAGCACAAAGGAAAAGCACATCACCATAATCCTTTCACTCATAGGGACTATATTTTATTTGTACTCATCCTAGCAGCTAATATAGTACAACGTATTAAGCAGACTGTAACGTCTGCTTAATACGTGCTCCATTAATAGATCATTTGCCCATGCTATATTTAGACAACATATTCTAAAACTTATTCAATATTATAACCATGGCTTGAAGGGAAGAAAGGAAGCCAGCCCATTTTATCAGAAAATGATTCTAAAGCTTATTCCTTGAACACCTTAGCTTTTTATGGCAAGGATTGACCTTTCTCAGCAAGACGTCCATTGCCCAAATTGTGTTTTGCCTGCCAAGGAATAAGGTTAGATTACTGCTCTCCTTCTCACAATCTGTTCCATGTCTCTGTATTTCAATGAAAAGGGTTCATGGTGTACCAGATCATTAAGGCTCTAAAATCTTTGCAACTCTTAACAGCAGCCCACCAGGGAAAGCCATTGTAGAACAAAAGTAGTTTTAGGATTAGGGAAGAAAGCCTTGTTTGCAGTGCGATTGCTGCTGTGTGCACTACCTCCAGTGATGTGGCATGAGTGGATTTGGATATAAATCTAAGGCTTTGCAGACTAAGCGCCCTCATCAAATAGTGTTTATTGGGGGTTATGGTTGAGGTGCTGTTTTCCTTAGGAACCAGACGCAGCAGGAAATTTGATTGAGAGTAGAAATTTTAACGCAAATACACCAAGTAACCTTTCATGCAATGTATTCTTAACCTCATAGCCTTAAAACCATATACTTTAGTGTTTGGAGCAGAAGAAATTTATATACAGAGAGAAATTTTCAGTTTGATTTAATTCCTCAGTTATGATCCATTTCTTCCCACAAATTTTTTTTCTTCCCTCGAATTTTTGAAAATCCACATTAGAGGTGTGCAACAATTAATGTGATTTCCAATTTCTTCTTCTCTTTATCTACCTACAGACAAATCAGGCCAAACCAGGAAGAAGTTACAAATGAGGAAATATTTTCCACCTCTTACCACACACACCAAAAAAACCCCACAAGTAGCTACTATTTACTATATTTATAACGGACTAATAAATCTCTTGAAATGGATGCTGAAAACTGTAAAGGTCTGGGTTGCAATGAAGTTCAGTCTCAGAAAGTAGTGAAGATGAGAAGCTTTGGACAATGGGACAAACTTCTCTCTAGGAAACTGTTCTCTGAGATGCAGCAGAGGAGGCAGAAATGGGCTTGAAAGCAGAGGTTTCTAAGGGAAGATGGGGAGCTAAGAGCAGACTGAGTGGAAATGGTGGGGACAGACCCCTAAAGAAGCTTTCTGTGGGAGCTGCCTATAGAGTAAATGCAGATGGCAAACGATCTTTGATCATCTTCCAGTCGTACTGTTGATTGTGCAAAGAAGTTAAAATATCTAATGCTTACTTTAGGGAAACACAAAATTCCACACAAATTCTCCAGACCCAAATACATAATCTACAAAAATTAGAAAGAAATGAAGTTTGAGGAAGCAAACTTGACCTCCTCTTTATTTTAGCTGTCTGACTTTAATTATAATGTATATGGCAATTATCTAGACCTGGTGGTTTAGAAATCCAACAATCGGAAAGTATGATACATTTGGAAGTCTGTAGGAAAGCTCTGATTAGTTGAGGACACAAACTGCAAAATCCTTTTTTAGCTGCTAAATTCAAACTAGACTTAATTGTCTCCACTGGATTTATCTTAACTCTGCAAATTGGTAATCTTTCTTTCTGAAAGAAAACAGTATAACAATAAAAACTGTAAGGGGACTGCCCTCATATTCCATTGCAGTAAGTTGAAAAGCTTGAGGTTGGTAAGGTGAAAAACATGCTTATTGATGTTAAAATATGAGGGAATGTTGAACAGAGGAAAGGGACGAAGAAAAGCAATTATTTCATTAAAAAGTGAGAAATTAATTTAAAATTAAGTTTGTTCCTGCCTTGGATTCACTGGCAAATATTTTTAAATGCAGACTTACTCTATTTCCCAGCAGTCTTGTAACTGTATGTTCCATATGTTCCATATATTCTACTGAGCTTGAGAGTAGGGATTAACTTTAGATTTGGATTCTACCCCTTTTGTAATATGTGTTCTGTTTATACTTAGCATTTATGTATGCATTGTTTTGCATATATAACATTCACTCATGTACTGGTGGTACATGACATATACAATCAGAAGGTTAAATTATATGGAAATAACCAGCATCACCAACCCATCACCCCTGCCAAAAAAAAGTTGCATGGTAAATGGTCTACTTTTTAAGGCCTAAGAAGTATACTGTATTTTAGAGAGTATTTTCAAATGAAGTTAGAGGTGGAGAAATTTCTTATGGTTCTATCGCTTCAATTTATTGAAAATATCTCCCTGGTTAGAGTATAAGTTTAATTGAGGGGAAGGGATCACTTACAATGTATGTCCCTGCCTCTATATGTTGTTGTATGTATTCTTCCTTGGAATGCCTATCCTTTCTCTGCTCAGCCAACCTGAATACTGGCACGTGGTAAACACTCAGATTATGGCTCAAAAGAAATGTTGGCAATTCTTCGAAGACTGTCTTCTGTCCTACTAACTCTACAAAATGTTTCCTGACTTCCTACAGTCCACAGTGACCTCTCCTTTTTCCGAAATTTTTGTAGTGCTTAAAATGTATGCAAATTTTTATCATTTGATGTTTTTCAAAAGTGGTCTCATATTTTCTTTGTTCATATATATCTTGTCTCCCTGACTAGTTCACTTGAGGGTAGATATTATGTCTTGTACTTCTCTGTATCATCATTGCACATAGCTCAGTGCCTTGTACATAAAAGCATAATAGTTATGACAGTTAAATATATTCACTTAAGTGATTGCTTAATTATATTGCTCTGGTATAACCCATAGAGTTTGGTATTTAGAAAATATTGATACTTGAATGCTTGTTTTACTTTAAACTTAGTTGGCAGAGGGAATTAAATTTTTTTAAAAATCTCATTTAATAAAAGGTTAGCCAAGCCAAAGGTTAGCCAGGTTCTTCATTTTAAAGAAAAGATACTTGATAGTTATAGGCAAATGCTTTAAGGAAATGCTATGGTTTTTCTGTATCTGAAAACATTATCTAATATTGAAGCTCTGCAGTAAAAGTTTTGAAATAATCATATACTTTTTTTCCCTCCTAAGTTCTTCAAAGCAGAATAGTTTTTGCCTTTCATATGAAGAAAATAACATAAAATTTAGTTTAAAAAAGTCTGGTACTTTTTTGATAGCTACCCTGTAAATAGGGTTCAGTTTCATTTCAGGAGACTTGTTTATATAGCTTGAAACTGTGTTTCTCAGTTAGTGAGAAGGTCTTCTGAATAAACTTACATGTCTTAAGCATTTTAGACATGTGGATGCTAAATGTTTTTGCCAAATACTGTGCTCAAATTTTCTTAACACTTCCTTTTCACATAGTGACCAGCGTTGGCTTTGGATAGGTTTGAATAAAAGGAGCCCTGACTTACAAGGATCCTGGCAATGGAGTGATCATACACCAGTAAGTTTAATCTTTCTCATTTAGGATAATATGAAAAAAGTATTTATTTCAATAACAAGAAAGTTGATTGTTAATTAATATAGCCATACAACCATTAAATTATATAGATGTATCTTTATTGAAATGGAAATAGATTCACATATATGAAGTGGGGAAAAATAAGTTACGAATCTCACTTTTATTAAAAAAATAACCATACACATAGTCTCTCTACATATAATCCAAAAAACATAAAAATATAGATATATAAATATAGCGGTCATTTTGGGGTAGTAAAAGTGATTTTTTTTCTTTTTCTTTGTTTTTCCTTTTTTTTCATAATGAGCAACTTTTATTTTTATTATTTAAAAATATGAGTTATATAAAAAAGAAGGAATTTTAATTGGAGGAAACAATTCAGGAGAACCTTAAAAAGTCCTTAAATATTATTTCAAATGTTTACATTATCCTAAGGAGAGGTTTTAGGTAACACTTAGAGGAGCAAATTATTCTCAGGTATTAAATATTTGCTCCACATTACCGTTGTGTCAAGTCATTGTGTATTCTTTCGAAATGTAAAATTCCTTGACTTCATTTTCAAATTGGAGCATATCCAAGAATAGTCAATCGAATAACTAACATTTCAACACATGCATTTAAAAAAAGTATTTTGCAAGCTCCTGATTCTTTATGACTCCAACTGTGAACCTAATACATGATTAACCTCCACTTCTGAAACTGTAGGCTCCTTTGTTTGGAAACTGAAGACCTCATGGCGTTTTATAAGTCCTCGCGTGATTTAGCATCCTGACATAAAAAAGAAATGAAAAAGTTTTCCTCCCTTGGCATATGAACACACTTGAGTTATTAAAGCTGCTTAAATTACATCTAAATTGCAAATATTTATACATCAGTCTTAAATTCTCAAGCCTCTCTTGTCTTTTAAGGTGTCTACTATTATCATGGCAAATGAGTTTCAGCAGGATTATGATATCAGAGACTGTGCTGCTGTCAAGGTCAGTACAATGCTGGAAAATCTGCATATTTAAAAAATAAATCTGGCAGTATGTGCAGTCAGGCAGCAGATCCATGAAGTGCCTTTTGCGTGTGGAGCATGATATTAGGTGCAATGGGAGGTTAGAAGTACATCCATGGCCCAGCCCTCAAGCAACCTAACTGACACTTAATTTGAGAAGATAAAATTCATATTCAAGAAAGACGACTCTTGTTACTATGCAGTAATAAGCTCCAAATAAGTGGGCTGAGGAGGGCTAATGAAACTCAGAAGAGAAAGTGATTTCTATTGCCTATTTCCAGAAAGACGTGGGACCTCAATTGGACCTTTAAGGATGGATAGAGTTTGTACAGGTAGGATAGGGTAAGGCATAAAGAAAGTGGGAGTGGAAGGGAGAGGCTAAGGCAGTGAGGGGAACAATGCAGATCAAGAAGTTTTAGTTGGTGCTGTGGTTGAAAACAAAGGTAGGAAGTTAGACTGATGCCAGGTTAAGGAGTTTGTGCATGTTTTTGGTAGGCAACAGAGCATGATTAACGGTTTTTGACAAGAACTACGGAGGGTGTGAGAAGATTCATCTTGAGACAGATTTCAAGATGCAAAAGATAGGACCAGAAGACATGGAAGACCAGTTAGGCCTCTTCCTTTGCAGACTTCATTTGTTTATTCGTTCCATAAGTAGTATGTCCAAGCAGTCTGTGATGCTCTGGGGGGTCAACAATGACAAGATATAAAACAGTAGTTGTCTTCACAGAACTTACAGTCTCGTAGGAGGTAAAGACAAGTAAAAGAGCAATTACAAGGGCTATGACAGACAAAGTTTAAGTTTTATGCAAGAACAAGAGTGTTACAGGAGAGTAACAATGATGGTGACGATGGTTATGATACAGCAGCTAACACTTGTTGACTCATGAGCCAGGCACAGTCATGTCACATATATTATCTCACTTAACACTTAAGCAACCTTGTCAGGTAGCTACTGTTACTATATCCATCTCACGGGGAAGAAATGTGAGCTCTGAGTAACTTACATGATTACAGAACTGAAATTTGAACCCAGGTGTATGGGTCTACTATGCTATGTATGGCATTTATAGAAACAGTCAGAAGGGGTATTTGTTTATGGAGAAAATAGTAGTACATTTTAGTTTAACTGATGTTTTGAATCCAAGCTTGCAGTAAGAAATATGCTGTAGTAAGTTAGAATAAAGAAACTGGAGTTGAAGGAAAATGTTCATTAAAAAAAGAGTTCTTTAGTGGCCTAGTGGTTAGGATTCCAGGCTCTTACTGCCGGGGCCCAAGTTCAGTCCCTGGTCAGGGAACTGAGATCGCACGAGCCACTCAGCGTGGCCAAAAAAAGAAAAAAAAATAGCAAAGGGCCAAGAAGTGGATTTGGGGTGATTACCAACATTTTATAAAATGTAAGAGGATGAGGAGGGAGGAGACATCTAGAAAATATCTTTGCTATGTAAGCCCAAGAAAGAGATTAAGGAAGATGATTGACCAGAAATGTTGCACGAATGTTGAGACCAAGTACTGAGAAGGCCATTGGAAAGCATTATTTCAAAGTAACTGTTTTAGTAAAACACTCTGTAGTATCATCCCAGTTTAACACATGAAAGAATGAAAACTTAATAGAAGTTTGTGAAGTTTCCAGAACACTGATGCAATAAACTACATTCTGTGTAAGTTGTGTCACTATGTGTGAAAAGACTGGAAGAACCTACCAAAAAAACTAAACAGAAGAGACACTGATCAGTAACAAGGCCAGCTAGGGCAGTGTCTGGAAGGAGAATCTTACCTCACCTGCCACCTTCTAACCCTCCAGAATGTTGCCCTTAAGAGGTAGCAGTTCAAAAACTGATGGATGCTCCTACCAGGTCCTGTCCCCCCCTTTCCTTTCCCTGTTGCTGCTGCCTGGAATTTGTAGAGAGCCATCTTAGACCACACAGAGGAGGACAATATCCCAGAAACACAAAGCAACGCCAAAGGTGGAACTTGGGCCCCTGATGCCAGACTTTTATGTCACTTTTCACAGATCTGCTATGATCACAGGCTGGTGTTTGGAAGCCACTGAACCAAATATTTTTTTCTAGTTTGATCTTCCCAAAATTTAAAGTTGCAAGATTCTACAATTTCTTTTCAACAAAAAACAGAAAAAAAAAAAAACCCAGTAATTTGCATTTTGGACATAAACATCACCCTATGCTATACTTTCTTTGTCAGTCCCTTTGAAGGCTCTTGCTTAGACTGTTACTGCTTAAACACTGCATTCTTTCATGTGTTCATTCATAAACATATATCCTAGGTGCTAGAGCTAAAGCAGAGTTAAAGACCATAGGGCTTACAGTTTAGTGTTGTATAAGGGCTGCATCAACTTGAAAATATTCTACAATCCTCTTCCTCCTTTAGGTCATTAATAGGCCATGGCGAAGAAGGTGGTATTTCTATGATGACAGAGAATTTATTTTTTTAAGGCCTTTTGCTTGTGATACAAAACTTGAATGGATGTGCCAGATTCCAAAAGGTAAATGTAGTTATTCTTTTTCACAGTCTTCTCATGTGAACTTGTCAGTGCTGAGCCAAAGTACCTAAGAGGGCATTTTAGTCTATAATTATAATTTTAAAAGCCTTTGACACTACAGTTAATATATTAAGCTCCATCCTGCCTGACTCCTACCCCTAGTAAAATGCTGCCTTATTGAAATTAGATACTACCTTCCTCTTTTCTCATGAAAGAATTTGTATAGGAGATAAAATTTAAGGCTAATTTAGGGAGATTAGGTCTTGGAATGAAGGATTATTTCAGGTGAAAGGAGAGACGAAGTAGAGGGAATCATTTTCATTTTTATTTTGTTGCAAAATGAAGGACAAAATGAAGACAGGCTTGGGAAGAATGAAGCAAAAGTCAGGAAGTCAAATGTGGGCAGGTCCCAAATCTAAATGTTACAATTTAGAAACAGTTTTCAGTGAGCTCAAAATTACTAATAGTTTATCTCATTCAAATTCAGGAAACCAGTTAGCTTGATAGTAGAGCCTTTGGTGACAAAAAAGAGAGAAAGGATCATAAATAGATATCCTTTTACTTCACTTTTTTTTTTTTTTTGTGGTACGCGCGGGCCTGTCACTGTTGTGGCCTCTCCCGCTGCGGAGCACAGGCTCCGGACGCGCAGGCTCAGCGGCCATGGCTCACGGGCCCAGCCGCGCCGCGGCACGTGGGATCTTCCCGGACCGGGGCACGGACACGCGTCCCCTGCATCGGCAGGCGGACTCTCAACCACTGCGCTACCAGGGAAGCCCTACTTCACTTTTTAGTGGGAAAATTTCAAGGATATATTACAGAAAATGTTAAGGTTTTAACTCCCAAATTATTTTTAAGCAGATATTAGATACATTAAATTAATTAATATAATGGTAAATGCACAAAAAGTTCCAAAATGAATTTCTGAACTGAATGTAAACAGATCATTGAAACTAAAGGGAATTCCTCCTATAAGTTCTCAAAAACCCAAAGATTATCTCATGGAACTGCCCATTAGAAGATTGTTCTTCTTTCCTAAAAAAGGCACCATCTTGCCTTTAAAAGAGCTTCAGATGCAACATCCAGTGCAGTAACTGGCAAGTCTCTTTCACAGGGCAAACTGGGGGGTCATTAATAAAAGGGGAATTGTGTGTGTGTGTGTGTGTTGATGGGGTTTTTCTTTTGTGTGTGTATGTGTAATTTATTTTATTTATTTATTTATTTAAATTTGTTTATTTATTTTTGGCTGTGTTGGGTCTTCGGTGCTGCATGCAGGCTTTCTCTAGTTGCAGCGAGCGGGGGCTGTTCTTCATTGCAGTGTGTGGGCTTCTCACTGCAGTGGCTTCTCTTGTTGGGGAGCACGGGCTCTAGGTGTGCAGGCTTCAGTAGTTGTCACGGGCTCAGTAGTTGTGGCTTGTGGGCTCTAGGGCACAGGCTCAGTAGTTGTGGCGCATGGGCTTAGTTGCTCCGCAGCATGTGGGATCTTCCCAGACCGGGGCTTGAACCTGTTTCCCCTGCATTGGCAGGCGGATTGTGAACCACTGCGCCACCAGGGAAGTCCCTGATGGGGGTTTTCTAAAGGAGAAATTATATCTGAGTTAGTCCTGATTATTGATTAATCCTGAAAGAAGAAAAAAGGAAAACCAGCTTGGATACCTTTCAAACAAGTGGCAAAGTAACTAATATATAATTAACTTGGACAATATCTCTGGCTTGAAGCATTAGTTGTGACACTCCTATTATTCTTTGGTATTTGGCATGCCACAGAGAGTGTCACTGCTCCCTCCAAAGTATGCTCTCACTGGTAGCTGTTCCCCTGCCTCATGTTTGAGTACTGAGGCAGACTCTAGAGTATACACCAGAAAAACCTTAGAAATGACAAACCAGTAACCACAGGAAATATTATGAAGAACATATGGTTTTCTTTTTTCTTTTTAATGTATTTGTTATTTTAAACAAAAGAGAAGGGAATTAACTAGCTTAGCAAACATAAATCAGGTAATCAAATAAATAAATCTTTTAAATAATTGCACCTCTGCTCTCTCCAATGCAGAAACAAAATTAAAAACTGACAACTTGCTGTCTCAGCCTATTTGCAGTCATTGGAAAAAATCAGTGATCGTTTGATCCAGGGTTTAAATGTTATATTAACTCCCCTTTGACAGTCCCTAAATTTCTGAGTTACAATGTGTCACATTCACTGGTTGGATATTTTCTTGGCTATTAGAACAGCCAAAGCCTGCTCAACTGGACACTTCTGTATTAAGTATTAATCTGTGTTTTCTGGGTTTCTTAAAGCAGTTTACCTCTTCAGTAGCCCAAATCACCAAACCTTTTATCTAGCTCTTGCCTTTTTTATTACCGCATACAGCTGGTTCTAATTAGTCCCCTCCTCTCTAAAATGGATATTTTGACAACCTAATTTTTTTTAATTATCATAATCACTATGGATATATATACTTTTTAAATATTCTCTTTTAGTTGCGAAAACAGCAAAAATAAGGTTCATAAAAGTGTTTTTAGGAAAATGACCTATAAACACAACTTTTTTATATTGTGTTTCTTGATACCTTGTACACACATACATGTTTGTAATCCTGTGTAAAAAGACACCTTTGATTTTGCTTTTCTCACTAATTTAAAGAAATTTAAAGGTTGGGCATAGCTTTCCCCCAACATACAAATGAACAGAATTCTTTGACAAGATACAAACAAGAAACTATGTCTGTTTTTTTAACTGATTTGCAGCATTGTTAATGGAAATTATCCAACATACAGAGGACTGAGTTAGAAAAACCACAGATGCTGGATATATGGGCAGTCCTCAGAGTAGGGTCCTCTCATGCATTGGCCCTGATACAATAGCAAAATTAAGAACAGCTATTTTACCTTGTAATTTCTAAAATTCCTCAAATTATGTCTTTGGCTTGAAACCAGTGCGACCTATGACCTGAGTAAAAAGGGAAAGGAAAGCAGCTAGCATCCTGAGAGGAACTGTTCTCTGCCTGGCCCTGTGCAGGGTGCTTGCATAGGGGTGATCTTACATGATCTTTACACTGTCTTTGTGAGTTAGGTAGGAGAGTTTCATTTTTATAGAATAGAAAGTTGGGGCTCAGGGAGTTAAACAACAGATCCCAAGTAGCACAGCAGCAAAGAGCCTAAGGGCGTTTAGACACTGACTCACCCAACTTCAAAGACCATAATTCTTTGTACGGTACCATATATCCTGCTGGGTGAATTTTATTATTTTCTTCCCAGTTTTGTCTCTCATTTTCTCAAAAGTTTCAGTACTGGATCACTGAACATTTTTTTCCAAGGATATCTTGGGAGGCAATAAACTCTACCAACCTAGGTGTATTCAAATTGCATTAGATGGGGGCTTCCCTGGTGGCGCAGTGGTTGAGAGTCCGCCTGCCGATGCAGGGGACGCGGGTTCGTGCCCCGGTCCGGGAAGATCCCACGTGCCGCGGAGCGGCTGGGCCCGTGAGCCATGGTCGCTGAGCCTGTGCGTCCGGAGCCTGTGCTCCGCAGCGGGAGAGGCCACAACAGTGGGAGGCCCGCGGTAAAACAAATTGCATTAAATGGAGACGTGGTTCCTGAATAACCTCATCCTACAGTGATGATTATCTTGGTGCATATTCCTTAGTGCTTCTGTGTAATGTATACAATGTATTCATTTACTTATTTGTACATTCTAATTATTATCTATATTTTATCCATCTAGTCTTCCTTTGTGACTTCCATGATATAAGGTAGAGAACTGCTAGTAATGCTGTATTAATATTTAACAAATCTGCCTTTTTGGTTGCTACAAAAACAGCTTTAGTATGGGCCCCACAAAATTCAATGTTATGAAGTGATCATAACATGAAAGGAGATGGTTTGGCCAGAAATGGACAAATCTCAGCCATACTGCAAGTCCTCTTGAGTTAGACTCAAGGCACTTATTAGTACGCCATGGTCTGTAATTGGATACTAAACTTAAGCCGTTTGCTTTCTTATACAGGTCGTACTCCAAAAATACCAGACTGGTACAATCCAGGTGAGTTAAGAAAACTAAAATTTATCCAAAGCTGCTTTTACCTTTTCAGTGACGTCTTTAGTTAATTATTTAAGCCCAGGCCTAAGTGCCAGCTTCTTCTCTATCATGTCTTCAAATGAGATGAAGTATCTCCATGCAGGGAAGGTGAAGGTGATTAGCTGGTATGGGATGAGACTCTGAGGCTGGATTTATCCTTCTCTGTGAGTACAGGAGGGTAACAGAGTCACTCACTGGCTCAGGAATCCTTGGATCCTTCCAGGCAGCACTGCCCTGGCCAAAGAGAGCCAGTAATCTAAATGGATTATTATTTATAAATAGTTTTGAACAATAATCCATGCTGAGAGGGTGCAGTTTGGTTTATGCAGTCATAATTGTGCTATTTTTCTTCTTCTTTAGAGCGTGCTGGAATTCATGGACCTCCAGTTGTAATAGAAGGGAGTGAATATTGGTTTGTTGCTGATCCCCGTTTAAACTATGAGGAAGCCGTCCTGTATTGTGCTAGCAATCACAGCTCTCTGGCTACTTTAACATCTTTTGCAGGACTAAGAGCCATCAAAAACAAAATAGCAAATGTAATTTAAAAGATGTATTTTTTAATATTTTCTTATTTTTACATTTATTCTGTTAAAAAATTTCAAAAAATCTACAAAAGTTAAATGTTCCTCTCAAGTAAAATTTGCCTAACAACATATAAGTTCATCACTTCGTGTTAGAAAAGTTAAAAAGAATTACTTAATGTTTTAAAATATTCAAGATTAATTATTAATGTCCGTTGATAAGAGGAGCTTCAATAGATAATATAAATTAGTCTAATTCCTTGTCACATTTTTTACTAAAAGTTAACTTTGTAGTTAACTTGAGATTCTGTTTCTAATAATAACTAACTTTGCAAAATAGTTTTTTAGAGGAAAAATAATTTGTACATTTTTAAATTTATAACTAGTAGCAATAGGATACTATATGTCCAACTAATATATGCCCATAATTACAGTGACCATATTTTCTGTATGCAAAATAGGGCCTTTGAATATAAAAAGAGTTTCTAAACTACATTTTTCAGTGAAAGGACCTGGTTTATGTAATTTAGAGACCAAAGTAATGAATATCTGGAAATTATAGTGGTTTGTGGTTATGATGGGCCAGGGTATTTAAATCAAAACTCTTCTAGAAAAGTCAGCACATATAACGATGGGTGTTTAGTTGTTTTTTGTTTTGTTTTGTTTTTGTGGGTTTTTTTTTTCAGATATCTGGCGATGAGGAGAAATGGTGGGTGAGAACTACTGACCAGCTAATAGAACGTCATTTTATGCAGTATGTGACATCCTTGATGGTGCCTTTGTAAAGTTATCGTTTAAAAGAAGCAGTCCCAAATCCCCTTTTACTAAATGGAGTAGTGTTTATAATTAGTTTTGAACATTAATCCATAAACTACCTAGACTAGAGTAACCAAATCCTTTAGCAAATGAGCATCAAGAAAAAGTAGGGCTTCCCTGGTGGCGCAGTGGTTGCGCGTCCGCCTGCCGATGCAGGGGAACCGGGTTCGCGCCCCGGTCTGGGAGGATCCCACATGCCGCGGAGCGGCTGGGCCCGTGAGCCATGGCCGCTG
>NC_041215.1:66004526-66013690 GCF_002837175.3 Physeter macrocephalus | reverse complement strand
AAAAAAAAAAAAAAAAAAAGAAAAAGTAGTATAAAATAATGGCCTAACATTAAATTTAGAATTAAAATTACTTCAGTAAAAGACAGAATGGAACATGTAACTACATTATGAGCTGACACATCTCTCATTTTCTTTCAGCTCACGACATCCATTGCATCACTTTCCTATAACATTTGGAGAGGAATGCTTTTACCTCTCTGCCAAGACTTGGTTTAGCGGTAAGGTTAATTCCAAATCCTTTAACGTTAATTATGTAATATGTGAACTTCAGGTTCAATTACTAGCTTAATCTTGCTTTCCTTTTGATTATATGTTTGGTAGCTTCATCATATTCTGATTTATTGCTGATGACAATAGATCAAGTTCCAAATGCAAATAAAGGTGCTTTTCACTGTGAATATTTTGACTTCCTTTATCCTAAAGCAGTTACTTAGAAATAAACTTACCACTTTCATAACCAATAAGGATATAGACAAATTCACAAAGATGAACAGGCAGCAGTTCTAAAGTATAGTTTAGGTCCCTTTCCCCCTCATTAGCCTCTTCAACTCTATTTCCTACCATCAGGAACTATGGTAACTGTGTGTGTACCAAGTGTGTGCATTTTTATAGGCAATATTGGTATGCTACAACTTACTGATATGAGTAATAATAATAGAAGACAAAAATAGCTAGGGAAGAAAAGGAATATATTTTAACCATTTGGGAAAGATTGATTTAAAGAGACTTTCTTCACTACTGGATGGTTTTAAAATGTGCTGAATGGAAAATTCTCACCACAGTAATCCTGCTTTTCATTTCTCAGACTTAAATAAACCAGCAGACTGTAATACCAGGTTGCCCTTCGTCTGTGAAAAATACAATGTATCTTCATTAGAGAAATATAGTCCAGATTCTGCCGCTAAAATACAGTGCTCTGGGGATTGGATTACTTTTCAGAATAAGGTAAAAAGACACTTGCTACGTTGTGCAAATGATGATTGCTTTCATGATGGTTATATGGCCTGTGGCAGAATGGCATCCCACAAAGTAACTTCACTAAGATAGACTCTGCATATTTCAGTATCTCACCTGATTCTCTACATTTTCAGAAACCAAGTTAACTCTCAAGTTAATCACGCCTACAGGTCTTTCAGAGTACCGTGTTCCTATTCTGTTGCTACTGACACTTAAACTGCCAAAGTTGATCTTTCAGTGAATAGTAATATATTGACTAGTCAGGACTATCTCTTTGGCACGTAGGAAACTGGCTTAATTTCTGGCTGATAAACTTTCCCCCTTAAGGAAAACATCCAAGCAGCATTTACCAATCAAATTAGACCAGCATTTCCCAAACTACTTTTTGGGAATATACACATCTGCTAACAAAATGTTAATCATTGATGTTGCTTCCAGAGCAGTGTTTATGATTAAATACCTTTAGGAAATGCCACATTCTGTATTTGCTTCCTTGAGATGCACAATTCATATTGGTGTATGTATCTCTTAGGAAATGCATTTGGCTGCTAAAAAGAGAGATTACTATAGTATGCTAAAACATTTATTCTCTCAGATAAAAGAAGTTGGAAGATAAGCAGGCTGGGGTTGGTATAAAAGCTCTGTGGTCTTCAAAACCAGGCTTCCTTTGTCTTTCTGCTCTGCCATCCTTAACTTATGGCTTCCAAGCTCAAGTTCAGGGTGTTCTCTCTAGAGTCTTTTCTAGAAGCCACCCAATGACTTTATATTTCTCTGGCCATTCCAGTCTGTAAGGAGGCTGAAAAAAAAAAAAAAACATTTTATAGCATGTTTCAAGGAACACAATTTGGGACATGCTATTCCACACTAACGTGATCATAATATCAAGAAGAAAGAGGGGGACTTCCCTGATGGCGCAGTGGATAAGACTCTGCGTTCCCAATGCAGGGGGCCTGGGTTCGATCCCTGGTCAGGGAACTAGATCCCACATGCATGCCGCAATTAAGACCCGGCACAACCAAATAAACATATAAATATCTTTTAAAAAAAGAAGAAATAGGAAGAGATGTGTCTGACAGCTGAAAGCATCTGTAGTAAAGTTAAAATATTAAGGGTATATTTTGACTTTTTAAAATTTGGACAATCTTTTTTCCCCCAAAGTACTAGATTAATTTACATACTTGATGTAAATTTATGTTTTTTTGTTTGTTTTTATTGAAGTATAGTTGAATGAAAATATTATATTAGTTTCAGGTGTACAACGTAGTGATCTGATATTTCTATAGATTACACACCATACAAAGTTATTATAAAATTACTGACTATATTCCCTTTGCTATGCATTACATCCCTGTGACTTATTTATTTTATAACTGTTAGTTTGTATCTCTTAATCCCCTTCACCCCATTAAAATATCCTGTCAAGAGACAGGGGGATGATTTCTTTAAAAATGTGGTTTTTTAAATATAAGGTAATGATGAAGGATATGTATTTGAAACCAAATGGAGCAGGGTCTAAATGCTGACCATACCATGCTCTGGCTATTTCACTTATGGGTAAAGTTACTTAACGTCCTTATGCCTCAGTTTTCCCATTTGTTGTGAGAATTAAATGAGATAATACTGTGCAAAGTGTTTTAACACAAGGAAGAACTCAATAAATGGGAGATTTTTTTAAAAAGTAGCTCAAGGACTACTCTTCAGTTGCTTAAATTAAGTGTAGAGTTGCATTCTTGGGACTTCCCTGGTGGTCCAGTGGTAAAGAATCCACCTTACGATGCAGGTGACATGGGTTCACTCCCCTTGTCAGGGAACTAAGATCCCACGTGCCACGGGGGCAACTGAGCCCACGCGCCACAACTACTGAGCTGGCGTGCCTCAACTAGAGCCCATGTGCCGCAAACTACAGAGCCCACGTGCCCTGGAGCCCGCGCGCCACAACTAGAGAGAAGCCTGAGTGCCGCAACAAAGAGCCCGCGTGCCGCAACTAAGACCTGACGCAGCCAAAAATAAGAAATAAAATAAATAATAAATAAATCTTTCAAAAAAAAAGAGTATAGATCTGCATTCTTTTGGTACTACTTTTTAAGTGTCCATATCTCACAAACAGAAAATTAGCAGCCTTCTAAAAGATGAGGCATTTTCTTCCTATGTGAGCTTTCCCGTGTGTGGAATCTTATACTTCATATGTGTTCTTTGTTTGCAGTGCTTTTTAAGGATCAAACCTAAGTCTCTCACATTTTCTGAAGCCAGCGATGCTTGTCATACCTATGGTGGAACCCTTCCTTCAGTGCTGAGCCAGAGAGAGCAAGGTAGCAGAATTGTTTCATAAACATGTTTTATTCTGATCTGGAGGCCATGTTTGTGTTGGGAGGCTGTGGGGAATTAACACATACAAAGAATCTTATTAAATTACTTTTTACAGAGTAGGTGAAAGATTATCCTGGTAGTTAGATAAGCAAGAGGTATTCATTGACATTTTTAGTATATCTTTAATTTGAATAAGTCAAATTTTTTTTAAAAATTCTTTCTGACAGATTTTATTACATCCTTGCTTCCGGATATGGAAGCTACTTTATGGATTGGTTTGCGCTGGACTGCCTATGAAAAGATAAACAAATGGATGGATAACAGAGAGCTGACATACAGTAACTTTCACCCACTATTGGTTGGTCGGAGGCTGAGAATACCAACAAATGTAAGGTGTTTTTTTTTTTAATCAATGAACTATGTAGCTCTATGAAATACCTGAGTCTTCCACAAATTATTGGATTAAGAACAAGGGCCTATTTTATGAGTCGATTTATATGAAACGTCCAAATAGGCAAATCTATAAAGATAGAAAGTAGATTACTGGTTGCCAGAGGCTAAGAGGCTAGAAGGATTGGTGGTGATGGCCTAAGGCATATGGGATTTCTTTCTGGGGTGGTGAAAATGTTCTAAAATTGATTAGGGGTGATGGTTGCACAACTCTGTGAATATACTAAAAACTATAGCATATATGCTTTAAATGAATGAATTATACCATCTATGAATTATATCAATAATGCTGTCACAAGAAGAATAACGACAGAGCTTCCCCAGCCTTCACGTAGATGCCCTAGTTTTTCATAGTAGTATCAGATTCCGTAGCATTTATTTCATAACCATGTAAAACCATCAATAGTGAGTTGCAAATAAAAGCTAATATAAATGCTTTACTTATCATCTTGGAATTTGGAGCTGTCAGCCTCAGTCTCCTGAGGTTAAAAAGTACAAAATCGGTGGTTAGTGATCATTTTTCCCTGAGATCTAAATGTAAAGAAGCTAAATGTAAAGAATGGAAGAAGGCATTATATTAATAGTAGTTACCCTGTACCATGATATTGCTGCCCACTGCTTCTGTCTTCCTTATTTACTGGATACAAACCACCTTTTGCACAAAAGGCAAAGAGTAAGAGATTAACTTTAAAGTTGAATTCCAAAAGTACATCCTAGACAACATCAGCTGATATTCCTGATGCAATGGAACTTTGCTCAAGGTTGACGTTGGTGGCAAAGGGAACTCTGCAATATGTGTAATTCTGTACAAAGTAAATATCAAAATAATGCTTGGTTATTGTAGAACATCTGGAAGTTATAGAAGAGTAAACAAAATAAAGAAAAATATCAACCCTTATCCTGCTTATACTTAGGCTGGTAGCTTTTAAACTTTTAACTCATGACCCATAGTAAGAAATAAATTTAAATTACCATTCAGCACATAGATACAAGTATAATATTGAATTGAAACAAAAGTTTCAGGAAATAATACTTACCCTTAGAGCTTATATTTCTTTCTTTTCTACTCTGTTCTACTCTAGTCTGGTCTAGTCAAGTCTAGTCAACCTATTCTCTGTGTTCTATCCTATTCTATTTCATTATCACAAATAAGAATCAAGATCCCCTGAACTGATTTCATGACCTACTAAATAAGTTTCAAACCATATTTGGATCCTGATCTAGGAAATCACAATGAATATTTCAGCATTTTTCTTCTAGGGCTTTTCTATACATTGTCTTCTTGACATAGATAAGATCATAGTATATATACTATTGTATCTACTTTTCTCACTTAGTATTATATCATAAGTAGTTTCTTATGTCATTAAAAGATGTGCTTGATAAGTATTTTGATGGTTGCACAATATTTCTTGATAGATATACCATCATTTACCTAAACAATGCTGGGTATTTGGGCTGTTTCCAGTTTTGCACAATCCTAAATAGTGCTGCAATTAACATCTTCGTGCATAATCTTTGCTATATATTTCAGGTTACCTCCCTAAGATAGATTTAGGAAGTGATATAGCCAGATCAAAAAATATAAGTAGTTGTAACACTCTGGTTACCAAATTGGTTTCCAGAAAGGTTTATGAGTTTATATTTTTGTCAGCAATATATTTTGATTACTTTTCTATTCATACCAGTGTATTAATAATTTCCAACATTTATTGAGCAGCTAATATGTGTCAGACACTCTGCTAATGCATCACATGCATTATTTCATTTAATCTGCACAATAGATGTGGAACAGTCTGTACTCCTCTCCTATCTTAGAAATGTGGAGACAGAAAGAGTCATGTAAATTGCCAGAAATCATGCAGGGTATGCGTACAGGGTCGGCATTTAAATCCAAGTCTGCAGAGCCAGCATTCTTAGCTTCTCTACTGCATTGCCTCTACTACAGTGCTCTAAGGAGAATTATCTTTTAAAAATTCTTGCTAATTTGGTAGTTTAAATGATATCATATTTTCATTTATATTGCTCTGATTTCTAATGAAAACATAAATTCAGTAATAATTTGAATTTCATCCAATGTGAATTTCTTATTCTTTGACAATTTATCAAAGCCTTCTTGTATTTCTTATTGATTTTATGACTGTGTAAATATTAAGTGTGCTAACCCTGTGTTTCTTGCATTTATTGCAGATATTTTCACAGGTTTTTTTTTTCCTTAGGTCTAATACCAAAAATATTACAGAAATAAGTTTTGATTTTTTTGGTATGTGTTCAACTCTATTTCTTTTTTTCCCTCCATTGCTTTTAGATTAGAAAGTCCCTCATGTAAATGTTAGTTAAATGAATGCCTTTATTTTCTTCATTTTGTTTTATAGCTTGCTTTTTTGTTCTGACAGTATGATACATCCATGGTATATGGCATATGTTGTCAATGGTTACTTAATCCTCTTCCCTAATCCTGGCCAATTGTCTAGCATCATTTGTTGCATATACTTCCATCTGTTAAAATCAATATAGAATGCCTTTTTTATCATATGTGAGTTGTGCATGTGTATGTATGTGTGTGTGTGTATGAGACATATTCTTGTATAGCTCCCACACTGATCTAAATACTATAATGTTGCCATATTTCAAAAAATATAATAGGATTAGTTATCCTTTATTGTATGTCTTTTAAAAATATTTTTAGCTGTTTTTGTCTATTCTTCAAGACAAACTAGAATTATTTAGTTAATTTCCAATCTAAACAATTAAATAGAAAACTTCTGGTAAGAATTTGACAACATTTTAGGAAGAATTGACATCTTTTTATTAATTTTCCCTCAAGAATATGGTGTAACATACCTCTCCATTGAGTCAAGTCTTCCTTTTAAATTCCTCAGTGAAGTTTTTAGAGAAGTTCTCTTTCTTTTTGCCATTGAGAATGGCAACTTTTTAAAACTGTCTTACTGATATGTAGGAAATCTATTATTTGGGTATTTTTGTATATTTATTTCATAGGCATCCATCTTACTAAAAGCTCTTATTACTTCTCAGAGTTTTTCAGTACATTTTCTTGGGTTTTCTAATTAGATAATCATAATTTGCAAATAACCGTTCATGCTTCACTACATGTGGTAGGACTTCCAGAACCATGGTAAATACCAGGAGTCATAAATAACATCCTAGACTTGATCTAGACTTTAATGGGAATATCTGCAGTCTTTCATTATTATATTTGATGTACACTTTTTGTTTAAGGTATATCATTTATTTAGAATTTTTATTCAGGAATAAGTAGTGGATTTTCTAAAACTTGTTTTCACCATCTATTGAAATTGTCATACAGTTTTTCCCATTAGGCCTATGGATGTGTAGTATAATACATTAATAGATGTTATATTAAACCATTTTTATCTCCTTATCATAAAATCTAGTTGCTGAGAGTGGGTTATTATTTTACTACTGAATTAGATTTGTTAGAATTTTATTTGGGAATGTTTTCATCTCTGTTCATAGAGTTAATTTTTTTATGCTTTTTTTTTTCTGATCATGTCAGCTTCATAAGATGAACTGGGTAGTTTTCTGCCTTTGTGTTTTGAAATTATGACTCACTCTGGGGAATTATCTTTCCCTAAAAGTTTGAAGGAACTGTATACAAAACCATGTGATATTAGAACCCTGTTCAGAGATCACTGTTTAATACTAAAGGGATTTGGTGTAGTAGGTGAAGGCTAAACTCTAGAGTCAGATTGAGTTTGAATTCCGTTCAGCCATTTCGTATGCCTTAGGAAGTTCACTTAACTTTTCTTAAGTCTCATTTTTTCATCTGTAAGTTCTGATACTGTTGTTCCTACAACACAATGTGAGGATTGCATAAAATATTTCATTTAAAGCTTATAAGCACAGTACCTGACATATAGTTTTTAAAATGAGCATTATTATTAATTTTCAATTTCCTCTAAAGTTACTGGTACATTTTAGTGTTTCTACTTTTCCTTATAACCGTTATGCTAATTTGTATTTTTCAAGGAAGTTGTCTATTTCATGTAGATATTCAAGTGTATTAGAATAAAGTCGCGTCTGCTATTATCTTTTAAAATCTCCATGTCTCCGGGCTTCCCTGGTGGCGCAGTGGTTGAGAGTCTGCCTAACGATGCAGGGAACAAGGGTTCGTGCCCCGGTCCGGGAGGATCCCACATGCCGCGGAAAGGCTGGGCCCGTGAGCCATGGCCGCTGAGCCTGCGCGTCTGGAGCCTGTGCTCCGCAGTGGGAGGGGCCACAACAGTGAGAGGCCCGCATACAGCAAAAAAAAAAAACAAAAAACTCCATGTCTTATTTTAATCATTTTTACTTTTTCTTATTTAGATTTTTACAGAAACTAGTGTATGTTACTGGTTTTTTTCCTCCCCTTTCTCCACCACCTACTCCTATTGCTTGAGATATACAAATACTACTGCATTTTTCTATCCTGTTTTTCTTGGAGTTATATTTTTGCTTATTTTCTAATCTCATACTGAATTCGTAGTTCATCTTTCCTTTAAAAATCAGAATGCATTTAATAATGCATGTTAGCCTTCACATAAAGTTTTACTCATATGTCTTGTAATATTTCTCATATTAGTCTTTCCTACAATTTTTTCATTTTTGTTTTAATGTTTATTGAATAACATGTGAGTGTGCAGTTTTTTTAAAACTTTTGTAACTCCTGGGATAAGCTTACTTTTCTTATTTTTCTGAGTGTGATATGTTTCAAACATACAGAAAAGTATAGGGACAATATACTTTGAATAAATTTCCATGTCTAATGTTATTGATTTGTGGTCAGAGAATGAAATCTAGATAGATACTTTTATTTATGGATGTTTTATAGTGACAAGTTTAGGATCAAAGCTTTAAGGTGAGTTCTCTATTGTGTGGTACACCATTTGTCATTATAAAAAGTTTATAAACATCTAATAAGTTGAATTAACAGTCATTACTTTTTTGCTTACTTGCAATGTCAAGAAGGAGAGCAGAGTGTTAAATATTATTATAATTGTGTATTTGTCTTCTAACAGTTTTTCTTTATCTGTTTTGAAGATGTATTCATCAATATTGCCACTATTTTGTTCTATAATTTCTAAAGTTAATTGCCCTTTCCCATGTTTTGAAAGTTTATCAGAAGACACAGACCTACTAGAGAATGGACTTGAGGATATGGGGAGGGGGAAGGGTAAGCTGTGACAAAGTGAGAGAGTGGCATGGACATATATACACTACCAAACATAAAATGGATAGCTAGTGGGAAGCGGCCGCATAGCACAGGGAGATCAGCTCGGTGCTTTGTGACCACCTAGAGGGGTGGGATAGGGAGGGTGGGAGGGAGGGAGATGCAAGAGGGAAGAGATATAGAAACATATGTATATGTATAACTGATTCACTTTGTTATAAAGCAGAAACGAACACACCATTGTAAGGCAATTATGCTC
>NC_041215.1:66003415-66004434 GCF_002837175.3 Physeter macrocephalus | reverse complement strand
AAAAAAAAAAAAAAAAAAGAAAGTTTATCAGGATTTTCTTAGTGATTTCATGGTCAGCTCCTTAATGGATTTTTTTACAGGAAGAAAAATCCAATTTGGAATATAAAGTTCCCTTGCTGGGATCTTCAGACTGTTAGTTTCATTATTGCTTATACATATTTGCCTTTTTGTTTAGATTTTTGATGAAGAGCTGTCCTACCACTGTGCTCTAATGCTCAACCTCCAAAAGTCACCTTTTACTGGGACGTGGAATTTTACTTCCTGCAGTGAACACCATACTCTGTCTCTCTGTCAGAAATATTCAGGTATAGATTATTATTTAGATAACTCTGGTACTTTATGCTGTTAGATATGTACAGTACTTTTTCACAAAAAAATCTTATAAATTAATATTAATTTGTAATCATACAGCTTCCTTAAAATTTTAGCATGACTAAATCCATACTGGCTCAGTGAGTCAAATTAGCTCAAATAGAAAGTGATTTTTTTTCAAGATCATTGCCATAATTAAAATCAAAATTAAGTATCCAGTGGAATTTGTTAATCGGTATTGTCTAATGACAGTAAATTATGGTTGCATTTTGTTCTCTTCTCTACTCTGGAATTTTTCAGATTTTACTGTCATGAGGAAAGGAGGAGAAAAAAAATGTTTTTAACTGAGTTCGGTATAAACAATCACGGTTAAATTTAGCACTCAAAAAAAAAGGGATGTGAAACATTATAAATGGATCACTGTCTATGCCCTCCTATAATCCAAATAAAAGTAAAATGTGTACTTAAAAGTAGGAATCATCTATATTTTCAAAAATATTTTTTTAAAGGTACTGAATCGTTTTCATTGGTCACAGTAAGTTTTTAAACAAACGATTAAAAGAAAAAACCTTTGCCATGTATTGAGAACTTCAAGTAGCTAATCCATTGTGCTTCTGGGTTATTTGTTTTTTTTTTTTTAATACAGAAGGTTCTTATTAGTTATCTATTTTATACATATTAGTGTATATATGTCAATCCCAGTCTCC
>NC_041215.1:65999036-66003400 GCF_002837175.3 Physeter macrocephalus | reverse complement strand
TGTTTTTCTCTTTCTGACCTACTTCACTCTGTATGACAGTCTCTAGATCCACCCATGTCTCTACAAATGACCCAGTTTCATTCCTTTTTATGGCTGAGTAATATTCCATTGTCTATATGTACCACATCTTCTTTATCCATTTGTCTGTCGATGGGCATTTAGGTTGCTTCCATGGCCTGGCTCTTGTAAGTAGTGCTGCAGTGAACATTGTGGTACATGCCTCTTTTTGAGTTCTTATAAATTTGGGAGATTAATCCTTTGTCTATTGCTTCGTTTGCAAATATTTTCTCCCATTCTGAGGGTTGTCTTTTCATCTTGTTTATAGTTTCCTTTGCTGTGCAAAAGCTTTTAAGTTTCATTAGGTCCCATTTGTTTTTTTTTATTTCCATTGCTCTAAGAGGTGGGTCAAAAAAGATCTTGCTGTGATTTATGTCTTAGAGTGTTCTGCCTATGTTTTCGTCTAAGAGTTTTATAGTGTCAGGTCTTACATTTAGGTCTCTAATCCATTTTGAGTTTATTTTTGTGTATGGTGTTAGGGAGTGTTCTAATTTCATTCTTTTACATGTAGCTGTCCAGTTTTCCCAGCACCATTTTTTGAAGAGACTGTCTTTTCTCCATGGTGTATCCTTGCCTCCTTTGTCATAGATTAGTTGACCATAGGTGCGTGGGTTTATCTCTGGGCTTTCTATCCTGTTCCATTGATCTATATTTTTGTTTTTGTGCCAGTACCATGTTGTCTTGATGACTGTAGCTTTGTGGTATAGTGTGAAGTCAGGGAGTCTGATTCCTCCAGCTTAGTTTTATTCGCTCAAGACTGCTTTGGCTATTCGGGGTCTTTTGTGTCTCCATACAAATTTTAAGATATTTTGTTCTGGTTCTGTAAAAAATGCCATTGGTAATTTGATAGGGATTGCATTGAATCTGTAGATTGCTTTGGGTAGTGTGATCATTTTCACAATATTGATTCTTCTAATCCAAGAACATGGTATATCTCTCCATCTGTTTGTCTCATCTTTGATTTCTTTCATCAGTGTCTTACAGTTTTCTGAGTACTCCATGCGTTTCTGAAGAACTTTTTGCTGAATTAATCTTTGCTCATTTGTCTCATACTTTTTAGTAACTGCCTTTTTCAGAGAAGTACTGTAAATCAATAATTCAAATATGTCCTCTTAGGGGTGGTTGTATACATTTTTTCGTGGGTTCTCCCAGATGAAAACTTGTAAGGGGACACCCAACACCTCTTGTTGAAGCAGTTCAAACAAAGGAAGAATTTGACACCAATGTGAAATGGTAATCTTATTGCTATTAGAAGTAGTCTACTTTTATTTATAGCTTTTCTCCTATTGCAGTTTACTTTTATTTATAGCTTTTCTCCTATTGCAGTTTACTTTTATTTATAGCTTTTCTCCTTCCTAAATCAGATCAACTAAATCAGAATTTTGTTCTAATTGTAGAAAACAAATTTGTGGTTCACAAATTTACCTAAGGTATACAGCAAACCATACCTAGTTCTCCCACCCAAAGTCTAAAATAAATGAATAGATAAGTAATATCTAAAGTACATTATTACAGGGAGAAATTTGAAAAAATGTCCCATGACTTGCCAAGTAAGTGGGTTTTGTGGCTTTATTTTTCTTTTACACACAGAAATTGAAAGCAGACAGACCTTTCAGAATACTTCAGAAACTATGAAGTATCAAAATAATCTGTACAAAATAATGCTGAAGACTCTGACTTGGACTGACGCTCTAAAGGAGTGCCAGAAAGAAAACATGCACCTGGTGAGCATCACAGACCCTTACCAGCAGGCCTTCCTGACTGTGCAGGCAGTCCTTCATAACTCTTCTTTATGGATTGGACTCTCCAGTCATGACGTAAGTTTTCAGTCCCCACTGCCAGGATTGGGTGACGGAATGTGACATTTTTTATTGCACACAGCATCTCTCATATCAGACTAAAAGAAACCAGAGATCATAAAATCTTACTCCAGTGAATGAATTTCATGAAGTGTGTAATTTTTAGCAGCAGTCATCCTTCCACTGTTGAAAGATCAGGTGCTTTATTGTTTAGCTTAAGAAAAATGTCTCATGGACATATGTAGCTGAGCACTTCTTTTTATTTATTCCAATCGAAGACGGAGCTGGAATCAGGAGCTGCCATGTGTCCTCAGCCAATGAAAAGAAGAGAGGGAGGGAAGAATTAAAAATTCAGATGGGGTTGGGTGAGCAGAAGCCCATGAACGTTATTAAAGGGCTTTTTATCCCTTTCCGAATCAGCGGAGTGAAATTAAGCCACTCTACAAAGGGATTAGAATAGCATTTTGCCACATCTCAAGCCCTGATCTTGGGTACTCCTCATTCATTTCATAGCCCAGCAAAGAATGCTAGTCTCCTATTAATTCCCAGCACTAAACTACATACGTATAGCACAAACAGGAATATTTACGCTACTAAAGCTTTTGGCTGTAACTAATAGGGAATCTTTTTTTTAAAATAAAGCTGTAGCATTCCTCTCAGCATTGTAGGCCATTTTTGCCCCTTTTCTGAGCCTTGTATGTAATAAGTTGATGCTCTGCCCACAGAGATGTATTGAAAAGTAAGATATAGGGCTGGTATAAAAGGCTGCGTACATTGTGCACTGATGGGGGTGCCATTTATTTAAAAAGATTGTGATGTGAATTTTGCTTCCTGCATCTGTACAGTGTGTGACCCGTAAAGCCCTAGTTAGATAATTGTCACCTAAACCAGTACTCCTAATCCACTCTCGGAGGGAAGGTAATTGGGAGAGTAGGAAAGAAGTGTCCATTGCATTATGAAGCAAACCTGAGTTATGTAGATGGTAGGCTAACCCTCAGTATACCAAGATGGTTTTAGGGCTGCATGGAGAAGATGTGATTGAAGACAGTTTAAGTCCTTGCGCAAACCCCAAGCTGAACTGGAGAATGGATGAAAAACTTAAAACTTAAGACGCAGAAGTAAACATTATCTTTGACAAACTTTGGACTTATTACCACCAGCATTTGTCAGAAGCTCAATTAAAAAAGCAGTATTTAGAAATTGCTTGAAGACTAGCTTCTCCAAAATTCTGGATTTTAAAATGTACCCTCAGGTCCAGCCAGATTATCAGCTTGAACTGCTTCCCTAGACCTCACAGTATCAATTCCTTCATAACATTGCTTTACTTCCTTTCTCTTTTGTGTTTGGCATTATGTGAAACCCATCACTGTGTCTCTTGTGTGGGTGGTAATTAAGTTATTACATTTCCTAGTTTTAACCACCTTAAACCTTTTAAAACAAAAGCAATATTGTCGCTGGAGAAAAATCATAAAGTTAGAATAAATTAAAGAATAAAATTGGAATCACCTATAATCCCAGTATCTAGTGATAAATGTGTTTTAAATATTTGGTATATATCCTTCAAGTTATTTTTCTGTGTACATATATTTATTTTTAACACACTTCGGATCATACAGTTTTGTAACTTTTTTTCCCCACTTGATGATTTCGGTCTTCTTTCTTACCCTATTTTCAGTCATCACCTGTGTTTTTCTTTTCCCTTTTGCTCTTTAACATATTAAATTTTACATAGCTCTTTCTTATGTATCTTCATAAGCTGCCTGAAATCTTTGGAACATGGCAGAGTGTAAATAAATAAAACTTTACATTGAAAGCAATGGGAAGGTTTTGAAAGATTTTAAACATTAGTAACAATATCAGATTTTGACTTTAGAAAAACTATGCTGGGCAGAAGCTGGGGAAGGAAGTGAGCAGTCCAGAGATAGAAGACCGATTAGAGTTTCTTGTAGACATTCATGCAGGAAATGATGTTGGTCTGGACTGAGGCATGTTTACAATGTCTGCAGTGCAGCAGTTCTGGGTTACAGAAGGTCTGGAGTGTGGCTGTGAGAGCAGGTCACTCGAGTACATAGAAGTGAAAGTCCATAGAAGAGGAAGTCAAGAAGGCTTGGGAACGGGGTGAGTCATCCACATGAACTTAGACGTCCCTAAGTCAGTGGTAGGATCAGGAGGACAGAACAAGGCATGGGACACCTCCTTAGTAAATATCAGGGAGGAGCAAGGGGGCCAAGACCGCAGTGAATGTCAGAGAGAAGCAAGGGCTCTGGGAGTTTGCCAAGACCTCAGTGAATGTCAGAGAAGAAGGGCATAAACCTCAAAGGAAATGACTGAAGGAAATAAAAATACCCACTACCTCATTCTCATGGCTTTGTGATATCTGAGACTAAAAAAAACAAGCAGCCTTCCCTTGTGGACACTGAAAGGAACTTATTCTATTAGAAAAGACAGGTTTTGGGGCTTCCCTGGTGGCGCAGTGGTTGAGAGTCCGCCTGCCGATGCAGGGGACAC
>NC_041215.1:65870592-65998985 GCF_002837175.3 Physeter macrocephalus | reverse complement strand
TCCGCCTGCCGATGCAGGGGACACGGGTTCATGCCCCGGTCCGGGATGATCCCACATGCCGCGGAGCGGCTGGGCCCGTGAGCCGTGGCCGCTGGGCCTGCGCGTCCGGAGCCTGTGCTCCGCAACGGGAGAGGCCACAACAGTGAGAGGCCCGCGTATGGCAAAAAAAAAAAAAAAAAAAAAAAAAAAAAGACAGGTTTTAATTAAGATCAATCAAGGTCTAGAATTTAGTGAAGAGATACTTATAGTCTTAATAAAGAGATTTAGTGTTCAGTAAAGAGATGGTGGGAGTCGGATGACTTATCTACAAGGAACAGAAGTTCCAAAGGCCCAGGGACCTGGGTTAGTTGGGAGTGCAAGAAGGGGGAAGGAATCCAGGGTAATACTCAGTACAGGCAACATCACAGGGGCAAAGGGCCACATTGGAGGCCACTTGGTTTAGAGATTAACTGGCCATAAGTTTACAGCTGGAGCACTGGTACAGAACAATTCTGAATGAAACAGTTGGTGGTGTTGAGGTTTGACCACATTTGCTATTTTTGGTTCACTAAGGAGACTGTGAGACTGTGTGTGGCCTTTGGCCCAATGTTCCAAATAAACCAGTGATGCAGAATTGCCCCAGGCCTCAGGAAACCATAGCTCAGTGGGTCAGTGTGGAAGGGCTGGTGCTCTGGCAGCACCACAGGAAAACTCAGGCAGGCCTGTACTTCACAATCCATCCCCTGCATATCTGCACCTACCTTGTAAAGCCTCTCTCAAGACAGGTGGGTGGTCAGGCCCTTGACAGGATGTAAAGATAGATGTTCACAGACTTCTAGTGCACAATAGAATGTAGTAAATAAGGAAGTTTCTCTTCAAAGACAAGTGTGAAAAGGGTGGTGTGAGATCCACAGGGCCTGAAGGTTTAAGAGGAAGGAAGCTGACGTCTACGTAGCTCTTCTTGTGTACCAGCTAGCCACTGACTTATGTGTCTTACACGTTACCCCATTAATTCCAACCCCATGAGATTAAGTGTCACATCCATTTAATAGATGAAGGGATGGAAAAGTGGCAAGGTAATGCCACAATCAGAAGCTAACAAGTGACTGAACCAGAATTCAAAACTAGGTATGCTTAGCTCTAAAGCCCATGTTCTTTCCACTACTACATATTATCTCTAAGTTAATCAGAGCTTACAGTGGTCCTCACTCCATTTTAGCGTTCTGATTTCCAACAACCAATGGTTCCAGTTATGTGTGAGGCAGCAAAGCATAATGGTTCAGACCATGGACTCCAGGGCCTAATGGCCTGGATTTGTATCCCAGCACTGTGGTTTACATTCTGTGTGACTGTGCACATTACATGGCTTCAGTTTTCTCATCTGTGAAATGGATATAATAATAGTACCTATCTCGTATGGTTGTTATGAGGATTATATAATATTTGCAGAGTACCTAAAACAATGCCTGTGCATAGTAAGTGCTGTGTAAATATGTGCTCAACATAAGACAAAATTAAAAATTATTAGATTGGGGACTTCCCTGGTGGAGCAGTGGTTAAGAAGCCACCTGCCAGTGCAGGGAACACGGGTTCGAGGTCTGGTCCGGGAAGATCCCACATGCCACGGAGCAGCTAAGTCCGTGCACCACAACTACTGAGCCCACGCATCACAACTACTGAAGCCTGTGTGCCTAGAGCCCATGCTCCACAACAAGAGAAGCCACGGCAGTGAGAAGCCCACGCACTGCAATGAAGAGTAGCCCCAGCTCGCCACAACTAGAGAAGGCCCGTGTGCAGCAACAAAGACCCAACACAGTCAAAAATAAATAAATAAAATAAAACAAATTTTAAAATTATTACATCGACCACGAGGGTCAAAATCATACAATAGGGATAACATGAAGTATTGCCACTTAAGATATATTTCTGCTCCATACAGGATGAACTCAACTTTGGTTGGTCAGATGGGAAGCATCTTCAATTTAGTCGCTGGGCTGAAAATAATGAACAACTTGAAGACTGTGTAGTATTAGACACTGATGGATTCTGGAAAACATCTGACTGCGATAATAATCAACCAGGCGCTATTTGCTATTATTCAGGAAGTATGCTAATTTCAAATATTTTAATTCTTAAATTGTTATCAGTCTCATGAGTAGTGGAATTTTGAGGAAATGGTTTTGTAAAATCTGGTTTTAAAATTATAAAGCAATTATAATCATGTCCTTTTTACAACAAAATCTGTTGTGAAAATTTGTCTTTGAGGAGAATTATTATATGTTAAATATTTTGTCATTAATTTTTTATTTTAGATATGTTTTATCTTTATTTTTGTCAACTGACGATAGTAATTGACCTTTGAGTTTTAAGTCCTTGTTAGCCTCATTTTGCATACACTTTGTGTTTATATTCTTATGGAAAACTTACATTTGTGGGAATTCTTTTGTAATTGTTATCATCAATGCTTAACTTCTTTTATGAGTCACTGTTAAGATTCATTTGGTTGCTAACAGTAATTAGCTCACTTAATTAGCTAGCTTAAGCCAAAAGGGAAATTTAGATGCTCAGAAATGGGGATAGAGCTGAGCCTCCCGAGGAAAGGGGATCTCAAAGCCAGAGATGCTGTCTTGCACCTCTCCTTTCTGTTTCTCTCAGTGGATCTGCACTTGTCTCTTTATGTACTTCCTGCTTCTCTCTGCACATGGTAAAACATGGCAGCTCTGCAGCTTTCAATTTTAGCCGTAACTGGAGATGAATCGACTATCTCTGAATTCCACTTTTCAAATCTGAAAAGAATTGAAAGAGAGAATCTGATAGACTCAGCTTAAGTCAGATATGCCATCTCTAGCCCAGTCAGAGGAAAGTGGTTTTACAGCTTCCAGGAGCCCACATTTGTGGGTTTGTGGTTAGAAAAAAGACTACTTCACAAAGGGAGTTGCTGTGAGCTGGGAGAAATATTGCATAGTCTCTATCATGTGTTGAATCAGTTTGATTGGCTTTGAATAGAGCATATCTCTATTTGCGTCTTTTTGAATCTGTGGCCTTTTCATAAAATAAAAAAAAAGCCAAATTCAGATTTTTCTAGATGTCAGATTTTAAATTATTTCTGTTTGCTTTGGTTAAAGCAATAACTTATTTAGAATATCAAGTATTTCATAAAATGTTCTTTTAAAGTTAGAGAAGATATCAGTAACCAGAAAATTGAAGATGAATTCTCAAAGTTATATTTAGGTGCCTATTATTATGTTTGTATAGTTTCTCTGAAGTGGCCCCTTGTATTAGAAGTTTGGTGATGCAGGAAGACAGAAACTGCATTTAACCTAATAACACCTCATTTTCCACTTTCTTCTACTCATTCCACATCAGGGGAAAGAAAATTGTATTAAATAATTTCCTTCCTACAGAAAGCCAGTTAAGAGGTCACATTTTATTTGAGCATAAACAGAACAAGCATCACCAGGCTATTATTTCTTGGCTTCCTGAATATTTCCTAGAAATCAAGTCTAATTACGATGAACAGGATTTAACATTTATATCTGAAGTTAGAATTCTTACCATTAATTCTTTTTCTAGATGACACTGAAAAAGAGGTCAAACCAGTTAACAGTGTTCAATGTCCATCTCCTGTTCTAAATACTCCATGGATACCATTTCAGAACTCTTGCTACAATTTCATGATAACAAAGAATAGATATATGGTGACAACACAAGATGAAGTTCATTCTAAATGCCAGACACTGAGTAAGTATGTTGTATGGCCATTATATGTTGCATTATGCTCATTAGAAAGCAAATCTCATCTGAGTGTATTATATTCAATAAATATTTCTAATTAGCACTAGTAACTAGAACTCAAAAATATTCATCTCCTAATTTCTACATTATCAATTACAAAGTATTAAAATTTGTGTTTAGTTAAAATGGAAAGTATAGGAGTTACCTCCTTTTTTACCCATCCATTAGGGAACTAGTCTCTCTACATGTATAAATGGGTTCTACTTAAAAAGAGAAAGAAATGACACTAGAGAGCAGAGAGCTGGATATTAAATCAAGTTAGGCTGTGGGCAAAGAGAAAATAGGTCAGTTTGAGTGGTTGAAAACTTAGATAAGCCAGAAAGAAGCAGCTCTGCTTAAAAGAAATACATATTTCATACTTTCAGCTCTCAGGACTCTCCAGATATTTCCTATGAGATCCACTGAGGATTTGTGACTTTTGAACACTGGACCCATCAACTTTGTAGGAAGTTCCTGTGGAAAATATCAAACCATTATTCCCCAAAGTGTGTTCTGTGGAACACTACTCTTGAGATGTTCTGTAAAGAAAAAGATCCTTAGTTAAAGAACAAGGGTGAAAAATACCACACATCCTCACTTCCTTTTAAACATTATCAAATGTGCATTAGCATATACTTTAAGAAATACTGACATGAATGAACTAGTTTACCTTTGGTTAACCAAAATTTGTAAAGTTTTTTTCAGTGTAGCTCTTTTCCAAGGAACCCCTGAGGAACACACTTTGGGAAATATTAAACTTTTAAATTCCTGTTATAACAGTGATCGCTAAGGAAAAGGAAGGTCTGTCTTTTAGCCCATCTAAGAGGTTTTTATTTATTATAGTCTTTGACAGTGTGTCATTAATATAGGTGGATTTGTACCAACTCAAAATAAGCCTTAAATGGGGAAAAGTAAAGTGAATCAATGTTTCAAACTCTCCTCTCAGCTACTAGTTTCCCACTATTCTGTGAGACCAAATTTAAGATCAAAATGTTTGAAAACATTTTAACCTATTCATTTAGTACAACAAGATAGTTTTAATTTATATGTCTTTCTTATTTTCTACTATTGTTTAAGTTTTGGAGTGTGTTAAACTGGGAAATAAAAATTACTAAATTACTATCAAACAAAGTGTTCTAAATAATTAATTACTTAAATTATTGACTATTTTTTATTTAACAGATCCAAAATCACATATTCTGAGTATTCGAGATGAAAAAGAGAATAACTTTGTTCTTGAGCAGCTTCTACACTACAATTACATGGCTTCATGGGTTATGTTAGGTATAACTTATGAAAGTAAGTTGTAAATCTACTGGTTTTCACTATTTATATTCAAAGTTTCATTATAAACTACTTGTTTATCAAGCTGTGAAAGTATATTCTTCAGAGTATATGTTAATCAGTATACAAAATTATAATTATGCACTTAGCATAACTTAATACAAATACCAAGACAGTTTTTGTGTCTCTGCTCTGCCACTAAAATGCCTTTACCACCAAGCATAGAGTTAAATGGTAGAAAATAATTTCCTTTCTTCACCCTCCCTTCTAGCAGTACAAGACTATCTAAAATGACTGCACTCCTGCATAAATCTCCAATACTTACTTTATATCTCTATGTATGTGGGATGAGTGAGAACAGAAATACACTTCTACTAATGTTGCTTCTTTGGTTTTATATCATTGGCTTGGGGTATACATTAGAAAAATGAGACACATAGTCTGCCAATGGGATAGAATATTTGAGATTGCAAATGCCACAAATTCAAGATATAATTGCTATGAAAATTTTTTTAAAACACAGACTCTAATAATAGGGGAAATAAGACCAATTTAGAAAGATACTCAATTAGAGGTGTCCTGAAAATCATAAAGTTTTGGAATTAGAAAATATCACTGTGTGGGCATAAAGCATCAAAATCATACATTCACCCCAAAAAGGGGGCTTAATAAGGGGCACAGGACAATGATAGCTAGAGGTAGGGTAGGCAAAGAAACTTAATTACTCAAATCTGACCATTTTAAAAATAGTCTTCTCTTTGCTATCTAACCTGTCTCTTTCTTAGAATTACTCAGGTTTTTCTTAAATGTTTATGGCTTGCAGATGAGTTAACAAAAATTAAGCTATCAAGTAATGGGTAAGACTTGGGTTGCCAGCTGAAGATGAGTTCATCATGGTAGGACTTAGTTGCCCAATTCTTTTCTCTAATGATGCTTGAACACTCTTAAATTTAGGAATGGAAAAAAATGGAGAGGAACTAGGTAGAAAGTTCCCAGGCTTTACCTGAAAGTGACTGAGGAAACAGTGATCCCATGTGGAGCAACAGAAACTATACCCAGGATATAGTTAGAGATTTCAATTGTACCCTTTGCTGTACTTTGTTAGTTATATTATCAGAAACAACTGAAAATGTATTCTGAAAAGCATTTTCAGATCTGTAGGCTTTCTTTTTAATCATCTTAACTTCTTTTATAAAATGTAGTTGTAACAAAACTTCTATTAAAATATACAGACATATGAGAGACATATAGAAAGATATTTCCAGCAAACAGTAAATTTGGCTTAAAACAAATTCTTACTGGCTTAGTTTATATCCATAGCAGTTTTTTATCACGTAAATATGCTTAAATACTGTTTAATTGTATATACCACCTATACAAAGCATTCTGTTTTTTTTAAAGTTCTGACTCTTCAAAAGTAGGGCCACGAATAGAAATTACTAAGAGAAGCCATGTGTCAACTGAGAGATATTTCAAGCCAAGTGAAAAAGTGACTCTTTTGTTATAACAGCGTTAGAAATATACCATTGCCCATCGCATTGGCCAGAAAATTGTAACTTTATTAACATTTGGGGAGAGGGAAAGAGGGACTCAAAGACATGAGGTGATATAAAGCAGCAAGCAAGAACCAAATCATATGTACCATATTTCTTGTGTATCATGGCTGCAGGCAGATGTTTAGGTAGAATGCCTTGGGAGATGGTAATCAGTGAAAGGAAGAAATAACCAGGACAACAAGGAGTATGTGTAGGTAATAATGACATCACTCTTCATACCAATTCATAATTTTAATAGGCCTAGCAACTTGTTTTACCAAAAACTTTAGTAAGGTATATTCACGTAGCATACAATTCAGCCATTTAAGGTGTACAATTTAGTGGCTTTTGGTATAGTCACAGGGTTGTGCAACTCGCTATCCCCCAAAGAAACATCATACCCATTAGCAGTCCCTCCTCATTCCCCATCCCCTCTCCCAACCCTCAGCAACCACTGATCTATTTTCTGTCTCTACAGATTGCCTACTCTAGACATTTCATGTACGTGAGATCATATAATATGTGACTATTTTGTGACTGGCTTATTCCAATTAGCATAATGGTTTCAAGGTTTATGCATGTGGCACTGTAACAAGTATCATTCCTTTTTTGGCTGAATAATATCCCACTGTATGGATATACCACATTTTATTTATCCATTCATTAGTTGATGAGTATTTAGGTTTTCACTTTTTTCGTTATTATGAATAACATTCATGTACAAGTTTTTATGTGGATATATGTTTTTGCTTCTCTTGGGTATATACTAGGAGTGGAATTGCTGGGTCTTTGTGGAACCCTTTGAAGAACTAACAGACGGTTTTCCAAAGCTGCTGTACCATTTTCCATTAGGGGTTCCAGTTTCTCCATATCATGCCAACAGTTGCTTTTATCTGTTATGTTGATTATAGCCATTCCAGTGGGTATGAAGTGGTATCTCATTGAGGTTTTTATTTCATATCCCTATTGCTTAATGATATTAAACATCGTTTCGTGTGCTTATTGACTATTTGTATGTTATCTTTGGAGAAATCTATATTCCGATCCTTGTCCCATTTTTAAAATTATTTGTCTTTTTTATTATTGAGTTTTAAGCATTTTTTTATGTATTCTGGATATAAGTCCATTGTCAAAGAAATGATTTGTAAACATTTTCTCTCAACACTTTCTTGGTAGTATAATTTGTAGCACAAAAACTTTAACAATTTTAATGAAGCCCAGTTTGTCTATTTTTTATCACTTGTGTCTATCGACTTTGCCTATCCTAGGCTCATGAAGACATACTCCTGTGTTTTCTTCTAAGAGTTTTATAGTTTTAGCTCTTACATGTAGGTCTGTGATCAATTTTGAGTTTTTCGTATGGTGAAAGGAGAAGGTCCAACTTCATTTTTTTGCATGTAGATATCCTGTTGTCCCAGGAACTATTCTTTCCCCATTGAATTGTCTTGGCACCCTTGTCAAAAATCAATCGACATAAATTGTGCACAGTTTAGGTCCAGAGAAGAGGTTTCTGTCACTAGTTTTATATATGTTAATCTTTTTAATAAAATAATTATGTTAATTTCCATTACAATTAAACATATATGTAGGAAAAAATGAATATTGGATGAAAAAAATAACAAAATATAAAGTTATTTCAGGATAGTAGAATGATAAGTAAATTTTAATTTTCATGTTTATAATGTGTACTTTCTATATTAAAAATAAGCATGGTTTACTGTTATAATTAGAAAATATTTTAGAGGGATACACATAATTATACAACCTTTTAGAAGGTGGTGAAATAAGAAAGAAAATTAGTTGATTTTGAAATATTAACCTAATAAGTGTAATTCAAGCCTTGATTTAATCTCTAAGCCTAGAAAAAAGTGTTTCTTTTCTAGATAATTCTCTCATGTGGTCTGATAAGACCACGCTGTCATATACACACTGGAGATCAGGAAGACCAGCTGTAAAAAATGGCAAGTTTTTTGCTGGCTTGAATACTGATGGCTTCTGGGATATTCAAACCTTTAATGTTGTTGAAGACATACTTTACTTTCACCAGCACAGCATTCTGGCTTGCAAAATTGAAATGGGTACGTATGCTAATGTAGAGTTTCTATTCCAGGGAAAGAGAGTGTAAAGTCATTAGCTTCACTAGCGGGAATCATGCAGTTGTACTTTTTGAGTGGCTCCCTTGTATTCAGTCCTAAGAGAGGCACTGTAGACGTTACAGAGGAAGGAAAAGACACACTCCCTGGTGTCATGGTCTTGATCTCAAGGAATAAAATCTAGTTGGGGAGACAGCATTAAATGTTCATCACTGTTTTATGCAGGTTAGTCTTAGGTTATTTGGTACAGGCTTACATTTGTTGGGAAGTCAAAAGAGACCAATGAAAACAGGAATAATGAAAACAAAGAATGTACTGAGGAGGAGGAAAAACTTGGTTGAGCCTTGAAGGATGGATAAGATTTCTGTAAATAAGGAAGTGTGTTTGGGTAGAGTTTTGACATTCCAGGCCGAAAGTGAATGTCTCTCAACCTTGCCTAATTCCTTAAATACCTGTATTTTTAAATGCATGTCAGTTTTAAATTTTTCACAGCTTAAAAACTGTTACTATGGCCATTCTGCTCTAGGCCCTCTGCTAACATGGAGCCCATCACAGTTGCATCCAGGCCCATTTTCTCCCTTTATAGTCCTGCAGAATAACTTTCTGATGCACCATTTCCATCAACAATCTCCAGGGATTCCCTATTATTAATTGCTTTGAGTTCATGTAAGCTTTTGAGACCTTTTTAGAAACCAGAGTCTCTTCTAAAATTCTAGGCTTTCTCCCAGTCTCCATTTTTTTCCCCATTTTTGGTTCAGTCAGTATCTTTTCCTGTCAGGCTGATCTCTTCACTGTCCCATGTACAGTGTATACCCATTCTTATTTGCACCTTTATTTATAGGTGTTTTTTTTCCTGTCATGATGTCTTCTACCTTCTTTTTTTTTCCCTTTTTAAATAAACTTTTCATTTTAGAATAGTTTTATATTTACAGAAAAGTCACAAAGATAGTACAGAGAGTTCCCATATATACCATAACCAGTTTCCCCTGTTGTTGACATCTAACATTAGTATGTACACTTGTCACAACAAATAAACCAATGTTGGTAAATTATTATTACCTAAAGTCCATACCTTGTTCAGATTTCCTTAGTTTTTACTTTCTGTTGGTTTTCTGTTCAAGAATTCATCCAGGATACCACGTTACACTTGGTCATCATGTCGCCTTAGGTTCTTCTCAGCTGTGATAGTTTCTCAGATTTTCTTGCTTTTCTTGACAATTTCAAGGAGCACTGGTCATGTGTTTTGTAGAATGTCCCTCAGTTTGGGTTGGCTGTTGTTTTTCTCATGATTAAACTGGGGTTATGGGTTTGGGGTTTAGGGAAAAAACCACAGAGGTAAAATGTCATTCTCATCACATCCTGTGAAGGGTATATGCTGTCAGCGTGACTTACTTATCACTGTTGATTTTAACCTTGATCACCTGGGTCTAGGTAACGTTCATTAGCTTTCTCCACCGCAGAGTTACTCTTCTTCCCCCTTTCCATATAGTACTGTTTGTAAGGAAGTTACCATACTCAGTCCTTACTTGTGGAACGGAGAGTTATTCTCTACTTTCCTGAGGTGGGAAGTATCTATATAAGTTACTTGGAATTCTACACAGGAGATTTGTCTATTCTCTCCCATTAAAAAAAATTTATTTCGTCATTTATTTATATCAGCACAGGCTCATGGTTATTTATTTTATACTTTGGGTTATAATCTAATAGACTATATTATTTAATATTTTGCTCAAATTGTTTCAGATTTGGCCATTGGGAGCTCTTTTACTTGGCTTCTGTGTCTCTTTGAAATACCCTCATCATTGTGGTTTTGTTATTACTGTTGTTTGTTTTTAGCTGACTTTCTGGTTACCTTATTTCTTTTTAGTCCTAATTTCAGCTAACCTAAAGTCTGGAGATCTAATTTATCAAGCAGGTTTTCTGACTCCCTTAATTCAGATGACTCTTTCTTTCTCTAGTCAGTCATACATATTTTAGTGGTTAATTGTTTTGCCCTCATTTCAGGTGTTGTTATTTTCTGTGCCCAACTAATATGTGAGCTCCTTAAATAAAAGACAATGTTTATGCCTTTTTTTAATCACTCAGACAATTATAATAGTTAAGAGTCTATTATATATGCTGTGGCTATACGAAAAAGAAAGTATGCATTTGACCTCCCTTATTAATAAGAGGTCCAGTTTTATTTAACTTTTGAAATGATTGCATGTCCAACCTTACCCAAAATATGTATTTTGAATAATTTAAATTTAATCACTAACACTTTTAATTTAAATATTATAGTTGACTACAAGGAAGACGATAATACTACTCTGCCACGGTTTATTCCACATGAAGATGGTATTTATAATGTTATTCAAAAAAGGGTAACATGGTATGAAGCATTAAATACATGTTCTCGAAGTGGAGGTCATTTGGCAAGTGTTCATGACCAAAATGGGCAGCTTTTTCTGGAAGATATCGTAAAGCGCGATGGATTTCCACTATGGGTTGGGCTCTCAAGTCATGATGTAAGTCTTGTTTTGTTTTCCATAAATTTTCCAAATAAGAGGGTTGGAAATTTGAGCATAAAGTATTAATTCAAAGTATAACATCAGATTAAGTCCTTGGATTACATTTGCATACCATAGTGCTTTCTATCTTTTCACAACATAGAACAAATGGAAAATTATATTTATCGAGTGAGCTAGGCAAATGGCCAGGACTGCAGCTGCCCTAGACACTGCCAAGCCATCCCAGGGGCTTAGTAGATTAATGTCTCAACAACACCCCTGTAACCTATTTGGGATAGACCAGTTGGAGAGCTGGTGAAAAGGGAATAGCACAGGATCAGAAAAACCTGAGTTCCAATATGAGTGGCAGGTCTTCTGTTTACATGTTGGGTGATCACAAGCAAGTTATTAAACCTTTGCAAGCTTATTTCCTCAACTGTAAAATTGGGGTGATAATATTTTCCTTAATAGAGGATTATTAGCACAAAATTTATACTGTATAAGGTGCCAAGTAAAACTCTTAACATTAGGACTAATAGATGTATATTTTCTCCCCGCTTTCCCCCTAGAAATTAACACTATTTGAAAATAATATTCTGCAGGTAAACACGTCTTTTGTACCATTGTTCGAACCCTATTAATTAGTATATTCATGTACTGATAATGATATCTAGTATACAAAAAATAGACATCTATTGAGATTAGAATTGAAGGCCTAATTTAAATATTCTTTAGAACAAAGTGGGGAAAATAAAAGGATGGCAAATTAGGATTATAGAATCGAGGACAAGTCAAAACTAATCTTCCCGTATGAGTTTCTTGGGAAGTATTTTTCTCTTCCAGACCCCTGCTGCTTGATGACTTCTGTAATATGAAAAAATCTAGCCAGAGACACAAACCACAAAACCATAAAACAGGGCTTCCCTGGTGGCGCAGTGGTTGAGAATCCGCCTACCGATGCAGGGGACACGGGTTCGTGCCCTGGTCCGGGAAGATCCCACATGCCGCGGAGCGGCTGGGCCCGTGAGCCATGGCCACTGAGCCTGTGCGTCCGGAGCTTGTGCTCCGCAACGGGAGAGGCCACAACAGTGAGAGGCCCGTGTACCACAAAAAAAAAAAACAAAAAAAAACCATAAAACATAAAAGACAATATTTAGAATAATATGAAGGTTGAGACTGTAAATCTGTAATTGTGACAAATGGAAGACATTTGCACGTCATTTAATTTCAAGTGGTATATAAACTCATCCTTTAAAAAAAAAAATCTAGAGATAGAGTATAGTAACCCTGTCTCTAAATTGAAAGTCCTATTTAAATTATGCCAGAGCAAATGTCTCAAATCAATGCATCAAAAATAAATCCCTGGGACTTCCCCTGGTGGCGCAGTGGTTGAGAGTCCGCCTACCAATGCAGGGGACACAGGTTCATGCCCCGGTCTGGGAAGATCCCACATGCCGCGGAGTGGCTGGGCCCGTGAGCCATGGCCGCTGAGCCTGTGCGTCCAGAGCCTGTGCTCCGCAGCGGGAGAGGCCACAACAGTGAGAGGCCCGCATACCACAAAAAAAAAAAAAAAAAAAAATCCCTGATTTTACAAGTAGGTCCAGATCTACAATACTTGTAAGCAAATAATTAACACTCCATCCCTGTATTTTTTAAAGCATGCATGTTCTTCTTAATGTTCTTTTTGAAGTCATACATCTGAATTCAAGTTATCTCTATTATTCTTAACACAGGGAAGTGAATCAAGTTTTGAATGGTCTGATGGCAGTGCCTTTGACTATATCCCATGGAAAGATAAAAAATCTGCTGGAAATTGTGTTGTCTTGGATCCAAAAGGAATTTGGAAACATGAAAAATGCAACTCTGTTAAGGATGGTGCTATTTGTTATAAACCTACAAAATGTAAGACTTGATTTCAAATAACTGTATATTTACTAAAACATGACATTTATTTTATGCACATGATTAAATACTCAAAGGAACTTTTTGTAGATTTTAAATAGGTTTATTCACAAGTCCTATCAAAATAATTTTGATACTTTGTGAAGAGAAACAAATATGATATGCCTATTCAGGGAATTTGTTCTCAAAGATTTTCAATTGTTCCGTCACTAGATGAGTTTTACTCTAGAATTTGAGAATTTTAATTTCACTTAGCAATTTTTCAAAGGCTGAGATGCTCCTTTTAAAAAAGGGTTCCACAGCATAGAAATTTGGGAAATACCTCTGTGATTTACCATCTTGATGGCTCTGAAAGTTTCTATAGTAAAGAGTTTCTGTAGTAAAGAAATGTTTTGTGTAACTAAATGTTTTCCAAACACATAGGATCCTTAAAATCTAAGGAAAGAGCCCCTTCCATCAGGGGCTGGACCTGGGGTCGTCCCTGGTGGGTGGAGTGTGAATCATGATGAAGAGCATAAGAACCTACAGCACAAGCTGCAGAGGCCACGAGATGGTGGCCATGTGGTTATCTGAAGCTTCTTGTTCTTGGTGCTTACCATACTTTCTGCTCTGAAGAATCCTCAAGAGAAGATTTAACATTTGGAATTTCAACAGATTTAAGCAGAAGAAAATGTGAACACCTTATCTAGATATACAAGTGAATACAAGAAAAGGAGAATGATATAGAGAATGAGGACTAAAGACACAATCAAGAACTGACATCTTAGTTGTTAGGTATAGAAAATAAATTTAATCTTTTAGAAAAATAATTGAAACACATGAGAAATATGATAAAGCATGTAGAAATGGAGAGGACATCTGGGTTAGAGAAACAGACTTTATAGGATGAAGGAGAATGACAACAGCTCAAACACAAATTCAGTGATGTACTGGGTTGAATGGTGTGCCCCAAAATGCATGTCCACCCAGAACCTCAGAATGTGACCTTATTTAGAAATAGTCTTTACAGAGGTAGTTAGTTAAGATGAGGTCATACTGGATTAGGATGGACCCTAAATCCAATGACTGGTGTTCTTATAAGAGGAGAGACTCAGACACACAGGAAGAAGGCCATTTGATAACAGAGGCAGAGATTGCAGTGATGCAGCTACAAGCCAAGGATTGCCAGCAACCATGAGAACCTAGGAGAGAGGCATGAAACAGATGCTTCCTCAGAGCCTCTAGAAAGAACCAACCCTGCTAACACCTTATTTTCAGACTTCTAGTCTCCAGAACTATGAGAGAATAAATTTCTGTCGTTTTAAGTCACCAAGTTTGTGCTCATTTATTATGGCAGCCCTGGGAAACGAATACAAGTGCAAACAAACTGGATCTTAAAAAGAAAATAACAAGTATTGGTGAGGATGTGGAGAAACTGGAACCCTTGTGCATTGCTGGTGGGACTATAAAATGGTGTGTAGCCACTGTAGAAAATGGTAAGATGATGACTCAAAAATTTAACCTAGAATTACTGTATGATCCAGCAATCCCACATCTGGGTATGTACCCAAAAGAAGTGAAAACAGGGACTCGAACAGACATTTGTAAAACCATGTTCATAGCAGCACTATTCACAATGGCCAAAAGGTAGAAGCAACTCAAGTGTCCATTGATAGATGAATGGATAAGCAAAATGTGCTGTGTACATCCTGTGGAATATTATTCAGCCTTAAAAAGAAAGGAAATTCTGACAGATAATGCGACATGGATGAACCTTGAAGAAATTATGCTTAGTGAAATAAGCCAGTCACAAAAGGACAAATACTGTATGATTCCACTGATATGAGGTACCTAGAGTTGCCAAATTCACAGGGACATAAAGTAGAATGGTGGTTGAGGGGAGGAGGGAGGAATGAGGAGTTATTATTTAATGGGAACAAAGTTTCAATTTTGCAAGATGAAAAAATTTTGGAGGTAGATGGTGGTGATGTTTGCACAATAATGTGAGTGTACTTAATGCCACTGAACGGTACAGTTAAAAATAGCTGTGGTGGTAAATTTTATGTTGCGTGTATTTTACCCCTTTCAAAAAAGTTGAATCTTCTTGACAGGAATATAACAAACTTACCACAATGCAAGAGTTGGAAGCAAAACTTCATGAAGAACAATAAGGAAAGAAAATGTATGTAGTCTAAAACAACCCAGTTGCAGCCTGGACTAGAAACAAAGACTTTGAAGATAAGGCATTTCCATATGTTCCCAGTGTAAGAAGAATTTTTTTAAAGCCAGCCCATTCATAAAAGTCCACTTGTCCTAGCCATGCATTGGTAGCCAATGTTCAACATGTTTTGCATCTAATGAAGCAACACACATTACTGCCTGTGCAATGAAGGAGTAGTCAGCTGTATATTTTTGGCAAAGAAACCATATTCACAATGTGGTAGAATCAAGAGCTTGCTAGTACCGTCTTCCTCCTCCGGCAGCATTAATGAAGAATTGTCACAAGTCTTACAGACTTTGCAGATGAATTTGCAGATGACCAAACGTCATCTGCAACTAGGAAACTTACCCAGGAGTAATCAATTGTCAAACTGAAGGAAGACTTAGAACTCAAACTAGTGGCATTAGTGGGAAGTATGGAGGCAGAAGCCGATCAAATAACTAGATTTCAAAAAAGAACAAGCCCAGGGCTTCCCTGGTGGCGCAGTGGTTGAGAGTCCGCCTGCCAATGCAGGGGACACGGGTTCGTGCCCCGGTCCGGGAAGATCCCACATGCCGTGGAGCGGCTGGGCCTGTGAGCCATGGCCGCTGAGCCTGTGCTCCGCAACTGGAGAGGCCACAACAGTGAGAGGCCCGCGTACTGCAAAAAAAAAAAAAAAAAAAAAAAAAAAGAACAAGCCCAGGTGGTGAAACAGAGGGTAGAGAAGCAGGAGGAATGGAGAGCCATCCTGAAGTCTCTTGATGAAGAAGGAAAGGACAGCAACCATTATTCTGGAAGCATAGGGATCATAAATAAAAAGAATTCTAGCAAACTCTGAGGAGAAGAAAAAAGCAGAAAAGGCCTTCAGTGACTGAAGGCTATGCAGACCATACATAATGCATACAGAATAATGGTTTGGGTTGAGATTACTGGCCATACGAGGTCAGATATTTGATTCAGATAATCTGTACCCCACCAACAGGATGCCAGCAGTTTACTTTCCAGTTGTCATACTCTCTTCTGTTGGAATTAACAATGGCCTTAAGGGGCACAGGCTTCATTACACAGGCTTCTTGTGTTACACAGCACAATAAAAAATTAAAGAGTTTAAATGGAAACAAGGGGAATTGTTAAGAGCTGCGAAGCCACACTTACTTTTTTTGTTTGAGACAGATTTTGCTGTGCTGATCTGTTGTGCTTTGTAAACAAATTACCAAATTTTCACTTGCGGGTGTGATTTTTTTTTTTATGGCAAGGTACAACAACGTTTTTATTATTACTATAAAAAGGAATCCAAAGAAATAAAGAATTTTAATTATTATTTCAAAGTAGTTACAGGTCTACCCAGGCTGTCTCTTCTTCTTCTCCTAGTCTGTCTTTCCAACTGTTTTTACTTTAGTATAAATTCATCTTAGAGGGCTAAGTACTTTCTTCTGTATTCTAAGTTTTAAAAATGGTATTCCAAAAACTAACAAGAATGCATACTCATACAGTGTGGGCTGTAGCTCTCTCTGATGTGTATTGAGTTGAATGCTTCTTACCCACAGGAACCACAATGTCAACGGCAGTGTCAGTGACACTTAATGAGATTTTAAAAGTCACTCATTTTTTTCTGTGCATTTCACAGTTATGTCTAACATTTTTACAGCTAAAGAGGTGTCCTCTCATACATACTCATCAAGATGTCCAGCAGTAAAAGGGAATGAGTCACAGTGGATTCAGTACAGGGACCACTGTTACACGTCTGATCAGGCATTGCACAGTTTCTCAGAAGCCAGACGGTTTTGTTCAGAGCTTGGTAAGTTAAAATGTGTTGACTTTCTTTGACTCAGTAATTTAATCATTGGAATTTTTCTTAACAAAAACCTTTAAAACAAAGATTATATTTTTGAAAATATTTCTAAAGCACTCACTAATTATAATAGCATTATTACGCAATTGCCTAGTGGTGGGGAAATGGTTAAGTATTTTATGATATATGAGCTCAATGTACTATTGAAATAGCCATTAAAAATGATCAGTGTCAGACCTAGGGACACATACAGACTGAAAATGAGTGGATGGAAAAAGATATTCCATGCAAATGGAAATCAAAAGAAAGCTGAAGTAGCAATTCTCATATCAGACAAAATAGACTTTAAAATAAAGACTGTTACAAGAGACAAAGAAGGACAATACATAAGGATCAAGTGATTAATCCAAGAAGAAGATATAACAATTATAAATATTTATGCACCCAACATAGGAGCCCCTCAATATATAAGGCAAATACTAACATCCATAAAAGGGGAAATTGACAGTCACACAATAATAGTAGAGGACATTAACACCCCACTTTCACCAATGGACAGATCATCCAAAATGAAAATAAATAAACACAAGCTTTAAATGACACATTAAACAGGATGGACTTAATTGATATTTATAGGACATTCCATCCAAAAACAACAGAATACACTTTCTTCGCAAGTGCTCATGGAACATTCTCCAGCATAGAGCATATCTTGGGTCACAAATCAAGCCTTGGTAAATTTAAGAAAATTGAAAATTGAAATCATATCAAGTATCTTTTCTGACCACAATGCTATGAGACTAGATATCAATTACAGGAAGAAACCTGTAAAAAATACGAACACATGGAGGCTAAACAATACGCTACTAAATAAACGAGATCACTGAACAAATCAAAGAGGAAATCAAAAAATACCTAGAAATAAATGACAATGAAAACACGATGACCCAAAACCTACAGGATGCAGCAAAAGCAGTTCTAAGAGGGAAGTTTATAGCAATACACTCTGACCTCAAGAAGCAAGAAAAATCTCAAACAACCTAACCTTACACCTAAAGCAATTAGAGAAAGAAGAACAAAAAAAACCCAAAGTTAGCAGAAGGAAAGAAATCACAAAGATCAGATCAGAAATAAAAAGAAATGAAGGAAACAATAGCAAAGATCAATAAAACTAAAAGCTGGTTCTTTGAGAAGATAAACAAAATTGATAAAGCATTAGCCAGACTCATCAAGAAAAACAGGGAGAAGACTCAAATCAACAGAATTAGAACTGAAAAAGGAGAAGTAACAACTGACACTGCAGAAATACAAAGGATCATGAGAGATTACTGCAAGCAACTACATGCCAATAAAATGGACATCCTGGAAGAAATGGACAAATTCTTGGAAAAGCACAACCTTCCAAGGCTGAACCAGGAAGAAATAGAAAATATAAACATACCAATCACAAGCACTGAAATTAAAACTGTGATTAAAAATCTTCCAACAAACAAAAGCCCAGGACCAGATGGCTTCACAGGCGAATTCTATCAAACATTTAGAGAAGAGCTAACACCTATCCTTCTCAAACTCTTCCAAAAGATAGCAGAGGGAGGAACACTCCCAAACTCATTCTATGAGGCCACCATCACCCTGATACCAAAACCAGACAAAGACGTCACAAAGAAAGAAAACTACAGGCCAATATCACTGATGAACATAGATGCAAAAATCCTCAACAAAATACTAGCAAACAGAATCCAACAGCACATTAAAAGGATCATACACCATGATCAAGTGAGGTGTATTCTGGGAATGCAAGGATTCTTCAATATACACAAATCAAACAACGTGATACACCATAGCAACAAACTGAAGGAGAAAAACCATATGATCATCTCAATAGATGCAGAGAAAGCTTTTGACAAAATTCAACACCCATTTATGATAAAAACCCTGCAGAAAGTAGGCATAGAGGGAACTTTCCTCAACATAATAAAGGCCATATATGACAAACCCACAGCCAACAAAGTTCTCAATGGTGAAGAACTGAAACCATTTCCACTAAGATCAGGAACAAGACAAGGTTGCCCACTCTCACCACTCTTATTCAACATAGTTTTGGAAGTTCTAGCCACAGCAATCAGAGAAAAAAAAAAAAAACAAATAAAAGGAATCCAAATAGGAAAAGAAGAAGTAAAGCTGTCACTATTTGCAGATGACATGATATTATACATAGAGAATCCTAAGGATGCTACCAGAAAACCACTAGAGCTAATCAATGAATTTGGTAAAGTAGCAGGATACAAAATTAATGCACAGAAATCTCTGGCATTCTTATACACTAATGATGAAAAATCTGAGAGTGAAATTAAGAAAACACTCCCATTTACCACGGCAACAAAAAGAATAAAATATCTAGGAATAAACCTACCTAAGGAGACAAAAGACTTGTATGCAGAAAACTATAAGACACTGATGAAAGAAATTAAAGATGATACAAATAGGTGGAGAAATATACCATGTTCTTGGATTGGAAGAATCAACATTGTGAAAATGACTCTACTACCCAAAGCAATCTACAGATTCAATGCAATCCCTATCAAACTACCACTAGCATTTTTTACAGAACTAGAAAAAAAAATTTCACAATTTGTATGGAAACACAAAAGACCCCAAATAGCAAAAGCAATCTATAACTCACAGCAAGATCCTTTTTGACCCACCTCCTAGAGAAATGGAAATTAAAACAAAAATAAACAAATGGAACCTAATGAAACTTGAAAGCTTTTGCACAGCAAAGGAAACCATTATCAAGATGAAAAGGCAACCCTCAAAATGAGAGAAAATATTTGCAAACGAAGCAATTGACAAAGGATTAATCTCCAAAATATACAAGCAGCTCATGCAGCTCAGTATCAAAAAAGCAAACAACCCAATCCATAAAAAGGACAGAAGACCTAAATAGACATTTCTCCAAAGAAGATATACAGATTGCCAACAAACACATGAAAGGATGCTCAACATCACTAATCATTAGAGAAATGCAAATCAAAACTACAATGAGGTATCACCTCACACTGGTCAAAAAGTCTACAAACAATAAATGCTGGAGAGGGTGTGGAGTAAAGGGAACCCTGTTGCACTGTTGGTGGGAGTGTATATTGATACAGCCACTATGGAGAACAATATGGAGGGTTCCTTAAAAAACTAAAAATAGAACTACTGTATGACCCAGCAATTCCACTACTGGGCATATACCCTGAGAAAACCATAATTCCAAAAGAGTCATGTACCTCAATGTTCATTGCAGCTCTATTTGCAAAAACCAGGATATGGAAGCAACCTACGTGTCCATCAACAGATGAATGGATAAAGAAGATGTGGCACATGTATACAATGGAATATTACTCAGCCATAAAAAGAAACGAAATTGAGTTATTTGTAGTGAGGTGGATGGACCTAGAGTCTGTCATACAGAGTGAAGTAAGTCAGAAAGAGAAAAGCAAATACTATATGCTAACACATATATATGGAATCTAAAAAAAAAAAGGTCTGGCGAACCTAGGGGCAGGACAGGAATAAAGACATAGACGTGGAGAATGGATTTGAGGACGCGGGGAGGGGGAAGGGTAAGCTGAGACAAAGTGAGAGAGTAATATTGACATATATACACTACCAAATATAAAATAGATAGCTAGTGGGAAGCAGCCACATCGCACAGGGAGATCAGCTCGGTGCTTTGTGACCTCCTAGAGGGGTCGGATATGGAGGGTGGGAGGGAGACGCAAGAGGGAGGGGATATGGGGATATATGTATGCATATAGCTGATTCACTTTGTTATACAGCAGAAACTAACACAACATTGCAAAGCAGTTATGCTCCAATAAAGATGTTTTTAAAAAATGATCAATGTAACAGTAAGTACGTGGTAAATAAAAGTAAGTAGGAAGAAATAGAATAAAAAATTGCTAAGTAAACTATTATGTGAAAATACTGACAAATGAAACCATTTTAAATATAGCTAGATATGCTTAAATGAAAGGATTATGAACCTGATATTTTGTAAAGTTGGTTAAGCAGTAAATACAAAATTGTAGATTTTTCATTACCTAGTCATTAATAAGTAAGCTTAGCCTGACCAGGGTAACAAAGTCTAAGGAGCATGGGATGTTCATCCGTTCTGCAAAAGGGATGGCCCACACCTCTGAACACTATAAGGGACAGTACTTTTTGTCTTCAGATTAACTAAAATGAAAGAGCAGCAGTGATTGACTCCCTCCCATGAGAAACTTGGTGGGTAGTCAAACTGTGAAATGACTTCTAGGGAGACCATCTAGAGTATTTCAAGTACCTGCATCCTTGGGTCTCAATTTAGGCAGGCAGATGACATTTATCTTATTTATTTTACTAACTTGTGGAGACACTTTACTGATTTAAAAATCTCCTTGTTACTGCTTAGCTACATGATGGAAACTTCTGTGTGGGAACTGTTGTGTGTTATACATGTTACACACGATGGGAACTATTTTGAGCTCTATATACATTTTCTGAAAGTCAGAAGCCTCTTGCTCCTAAAGGAGAAAAAAGGTTTACTTTCATTGTAGTGTAGGGTTTAAGCACGTAAGCCTTGGAGACAGACAGGTCTGGGTTCAAATCCCAGCTTCCATACTAACTAAGCTGAATGATATTGTGGAAGCTACATAATTGTTTCTCTTTCTCCTCTGAACAATGAGAATGAAAATAGTACTTACTTCAAAGTTTGGGTAAAGGTTGGGTTGTTGTAGGAATTAATGAAATGGGATAATGTGTGCTAATTTATCACAGAGCTCTGCAAATGGAGAGCATTCGTAACTATTCTTATCATTAGAAAGATTGAGATTGACTTTCTATTTCTAAAGCTGTCTAGCTATGAAAGTCTGACAAACTTACTTAATCTTCTTGCCCCTCCATTTCCACATCTGCAAAATAGTGATAATACCTTTTCTACAGGATTACGTAGTATTAAACAAGGTAAAGTACCTGCACACTGTGGTGATCTGTAGAGGAGAAAAGGCTTTCTTTTGCCCTTTAAATACTTCACACCACAGAAGAAATGCTTTAGTTCAAGTATGGATAAGCTTGTTTGGGTTGAAGACTATTTGATTCCATTTAGGATGGATTTCCAAGTCTAGTTATTATTTTGTTTCTGTCCCTTGCCTGATGCTGGTGATAGCACTGTTATCTCTGTGGGTTTAGGGCAACCTATCAAACTTCAAGAATACTCACTCATTCAGTGCCATACTATATTTAGGAACTTACAATGGATGACCAAGTACTCTTATGTATAAAATAATATTAAAAGGAAGGCCAATGCTCTCTGACATCCCAAACCTATTTGCTTTTATTTTCATTTTAACAGAAGCAAGGTTAAAGCTGAGCTATTATACAGAACTGGTTGTTGAGGAGAGAGTGCTGAAAATCTATAGGGGAGCACAGACTTCTACCAATACATACCCCATTCTTATGACTAGGTGTTCATACAGAAAGGTCTCCCTGGTTAGGTAGTTCCAAGATCCAAAAATATTACCAGGTAAACATTTTGAGGAAATGTAAAATTTCTATGTACAAAGTTTCAATTTAGAATATTACTAACCTTTTTAGAAGCTATTAATGTTATATTTTTAAAAATCTGAAATAAATATCAGATTTTAAGAACATTCTGTGTCAAGTTTGAATATCTTCGTGATCTTGATCATGATAGTTCTTTTCAAATGGCTGGTTGAGAATAAACCACTTCCCTAGTTTGCATAAAGCTAATTGGTTTGGGGTTTGTTTTCCTTCAACAGATCATCCTGCAACTATCGTTACCATAAAGGATGAAGATGAGAATAAATTTGTGAGCAGACTGATGAGGGAAAATAATAACATTACCATGAGAGTTTGGCTTGGATTATCTCAACTTTCTGCCGGTAAATGATATATCTGTATGTACAGTGTGCAAAGAGAGTTCTAACTTGTCCTAAATACCAAGTCAGCCTCACTAAAGAATGTCAAGTGTTGGCTAATTCGAATGCTTCTTCATGATGAATAAACTAAGTCTGCTGTTTTAGAGGCTCATAAATTCCTAATGAATAAACAAGTGACTTAGTAATGATGGAAACACTAATGAAATCGAAAATCAGGTTAAATCAACTGGAATTGTTTTAGAGGCTTAAGATACTTGGGTCAACAGAATTTTTTTTTCTCCTGTGGCAATATCTGTGTCCCTCGTGTCCCCCACCAGGAACCGTTAGATTTCTAGTGTCTATCACACGGTGTTTTTGTAGCTTTTAACTGTTATTCAGAAAGTTCTCTTCCTGTTGTTCCCTTTTCTCTTGGAACATTTTTTACCATAGAGCTAAATTAAGTCTGAATGGTGATTTTTTTTTTCATACTAGCTTAGTAAAATTGCAGAAATTTGGTTCAGAAAGGTTTGTGGAAGAGTTTTCCAATAAGGCGTAATAGATAGAGGGTTTCACTGCACTTGGAATTGATAAAGAATGAAGAGTACAAATTTGATAGAAGAATAGGAAGTCTGCTTCACATTTTATGCAAATTTGAATTCTAAATAATTAAAATAAATGTGAATTCCAAAATATTAAGTATGTGTCAAAAAGTCAGTGAATTCAAAGTTGGCCATCTAAATGAATTATAAATTGTGTTTATACTATCACCACAAGGTGGTACAACCTTAGCTGGAAAGCAAAAATGGAGTCATGGTGAGGAGGCCTTCTTGGACCCCGCTGGACCTTTCCTCGCCCACCAGCACACTGGGAATGATTTTTAATGGGGGAGAGGGTCGGAGAGCAAGAGAAAAGGGATACAGGTCTTTAGAAGTCTATCCGTCACACAATAAATGTACAGGCATTCTGAACTTTAATCAAAGCACCATATTCTACATCAGTGCTGTCTAATAGAACTTTCTGCAAAGATGAAATTGTTCTATATCTACGCTGTCCAACGTAGTAATCACTAGCCACATATGGCTATTGAACACTTGAAATGCGGCAAGTGCAGGTGATGGACTGATTTTAATTTTTTCACTTTCAATAAATTTCATTTTAAAATAGTGGCACAGCACAGTTCTAAGGAAATAAATTATATGAACCATGCACCTTTTAACCTTAGTAATTTAGTTGCAATAACCATAGTTATACTTAATTTCTTTCTTTAGATCAGTCCTGGAATTGGTTAGATGGATCAAAAGTGACATTTGTCAAATGGGCAAATAAATTTAAGAGTGGCAGTGGACAATGTAGCATTTTGTTAGCTTCAAATGAAACTTGGATAAAAGTTGAATGTTCACGTGGCTATGGAAGAGTTGTCTGCACAGTTCCCTTGGGTAAGTATGTAACCTGTCCTTAAGGAACACTTTGCAGAATAGGTCAGGAAATAAATGTACAATTCAATAATGTGCAAAGTTTTGTACTTTGTCCTAAAGTACTTGGTCCTTAGAGTATATCCAAACAATCTTGATTAACTCATAGATTCTTTCCCTCAGATAAATAGAGGGAAGAGATATGGGAACATATGTATATGTATGACTGATTCACTTTGTTGTAAAGCAGAAACTAACACACCATTGTAAAACAGTTATACTCCAATAAAGATGTTAAAAATAATAATAAATAAAAAAAAGAAAAAAAAAGAAAAATAGATAGATTACAAATGACAGTAAATGCATAAGATGTCTAGGACTCCCAGAGGAAAGTGCTAAACGTTCAAACTTTGTATATTCTTTCCTAAGAAAAATGGAAGCTGCCAAAGTATTAGGGAGGTCATTTCTTTGAAAATGTTAAGATGTATTTTATTCCATAATTCAAACATGTAAAAACTCAAAGGTCTAATTCTGCAGTTAGTTTCCTTTCTCCTCATTCCCATAAAACTCATAATTTAACAACAATGCAAAACTATTTAATTACTTAAAATGTCCTGAGTATCTATAGGAAATCATAATTTGAACTTCAATTTAATCATAACTGACACATAAAATAACCACAAAAATCTTATCTTAATAAGCTCTAAAATTTTCACATCAACATTTTTAAAGATTAGCATAAAATGTTCAGTTTGGTGTACAAATATTACAAATAGAACCCTAATTCTAGGTGACCAGTATCTATATATTTATGCATTGATTCAGCAAATATTTAGATTATCTGTTTTATGTGTGGAGCTATACCCATGTCCAAGACAGATAAGATTCCTTTTCTCACAGAGCTTACAATCTAATGGAGGAAGACAGATAATAAGTAACCAAGCAGGTCTGTTTTTAAAAGAGAGGAAAATATCAAATAGTTATAAACTCTATATAATCGAGACCAGGGGGTTGACTACTCTAGATCAGGTTATCAGAGAAGACATCTTAGAGCAGGAGATATTGAAGCTGAGATTGGAAAGGCCTTGGGGACCAGGGTAGGAGTCATAGCAGGCAGAGGTGCCAGCTGGAGCAGAGAGCCTAAGACAGAACAACTTGCTGTGGGCTCAGGGAAGAGCTGCAAAGTAGACAGGTGCCAGACACTTAGGGTTTTGGAATCCTGAGTCAAGAGTTCAGGTTCCATTCTGAGTGGAATGGAGAGTGGCTAAAAGATTTGGGGGGGGGGCGGGGGGGAGCAGGGTTAGAGTGGTATAAACCAAGAGTTCTGTTTTGGCATTTTGAGCCATCCATGTGGAGATGAGCTATCCACATGGCATGTGCAGTGTGTGCCTTTGGACATATGAGAGAGAAGGGAGGTCAGCATAGAGATGGTATTAAAGCCATGGGGGGGGGGGGGGGGGGGGGGGGGGGGGGGGGGGGGGGGGGGGGGGGGGGGGGGGGGGGGGGGGGGGGGGGGGGGGGGGGGGGGGGGGGGGGGGGGAGCAGGGTTAGAGTGGTATAAACCAAGAGTTCTGTTTTGGCATTTTGAGCCATCCATGTGGAGATGAGCTATCCACATGGCATGTGCAGTGTGTGCCTTTGGACATATGAGAGAGAAGGGAGGTCAGCATAGAGATGGTATTAAAGCCATGGGAAGAAATGAGTCCATCTCGACAGCATGTAGACAGGGGCCTGGGACAGTGTTTGAATAGCAAGGAACTAAATGAGGTCATCATAAAGGCTTAAATTCCTTTAAAGCAAATAATACTTTATTTGGCACTAGGTGAGTCAAACACAAACATTTAAAACTTTTAGCAATTTGCTATCAAAGTAAGGTAATATACTGGGAATGATGGTCTCAAAGGGATGATGGGAAGGGAAGTGAGAATAATGATAGCACTTTAATTTCTCTGGAAGAAAATTGCTATAGCAATGAAGAGGATTTGAATGAAAAGAGTTAAATTGGAAAAGAAAACACTTAAGTGTCTGATGATGAATTTGAATTGTGTTCACACTATGAAACAGGTACTTATTGTGTCTAATTTGTACAGTGTTTACATATGTGACATAGAGCCTAATGTATAAAATCAATAATGATCACTTTTATATTCTCTCCTCCACTGTCAAACCTTTCCCTGTTCTAGGCCCTGATTACAGAGGAATGGGTATCACATTTGCTGTGCTAAGTTTCTTAGCTCTCATCAGCGGATTGATCTGGTTGCTTTTCCAAAGGAACCGTTTGCACTGGGTGGGCTTCTCTTCAGTTCGGTATCAACAAGGAGCCAATGAAGATGAAATTATGCTTCCTTCTTTCCATGACTAAACTCTTCTAAAGGTTTGCTAATTTGCACTGATGGTTTAGGAAAAATGAGCCATTTAAAATTTTCCCAGTGTCAGTATTTACTCTGTTTCAACATAGAAGTCTTAAGTACTTTTTCTTTTTTTGTTTAATTTCTATCCTGGTATCTACAGTTACCCACAAATGCCATGTTTATAACTCTACTTAATAGAATGAAAAGGAACCAAAGCTGGAACTAAAGTCCAAATTGTTCATAAGGTAATAAGTTTAATGTGCATTTTTCTCTGTAATAATGTGGTTGGTAATAAGGATATGTATATTTTAATGGTATTTTAACACAACATCTTAGGATATCAAAACTGGCATATTACTAGGTCACAGATCTACCTTTTAAGAACATCCGAGCCAAATGCAAAATTAGTACCTCAAGGTAAAAACACAACTGTAAATAATATCAACATTGTTTTAAAATAGTCATTTGTAGCATTTGGGGGAAATTATTGAACAGTGAAACATGTAAACAGCAAAATGGTGCCTCTTGGCAAGAGTTTCTTATACTATTCCAAAGATATTTCACACCAAAATTATTTAAATGCAAATGTTTTGTTCTGTTCATAGTTTTTTTTTTAAAGACTTTTAAAAAAGATTTAGTACTTAACATTTTTCTGAAATGTGTTTTTTTGTTTTATGTACAACATATAACTGTTTTCTTTTTAAAGGGAATCAGCTAAGGATAAGATTTTTTGAAAATTTCACAATTTATATACTTACATAGTATAGCAACTTCTGACTAAGAAATTTTTATTACTTTGTTGCCTTTTTACATAAGCTAAAGAGAAAAGAGTCCTGTGACAGTAACTGTGTATCTCACATTTGTAAAAATGAAAATTTTACCATGAAACTCTAAACCTTGTGATTACTACTAAAATATTTAAAATTAGGAATGGTTTAGGAAACAGTCTTGTGGTTATCGTTTTGAATTTTACCACCTAGAATATATTCTTAATAATAGCTTCTACTGCATATGGTGAATGTTTTATTCAGTGTTTAACTTATACTTGTACTTTAGAATATTTTTGTATAAAGTCCACAGATTTATTTTAAAATTTAGAGTGTTTATACTATGATAACATTGTAAATAAATTTCTAAGACAACTTTAGTATAGTCTAAAGCTCTATAGTACAGTTGTCCTGAAATATTTTTTACTGAATTTGTTAAACTAATTCTCTTGCTCTATGATCTGTACAATTTTAGTTGTTAAGACTTTCTTCAAAGAACTAAACAAACTGGATGCAAAAAGTACAGGTATATGTAGTAGTGATGCCATAATAAAGTCATTTCATTTTTTAAGTAAAAGTGTTGTTGATCCTTGTTGGGGAAAAAAAAATCTCTAGATCGGGCTTTATTATGTTAGGCTTATAGCATGACAAGAAATAAAGCGTCCAGCTATTGTAAAGCAGCGCATCCTTAAGATTTTGTGTGCATTTTTAAAAGAATAAACGTAATCATCCCTACGTCTCTGAATGTTTGATTTTAGGCTCCTTTTTTGATTCCTCTGACTCAGCATTTCTTTAAACTACTGGATCAGCAGGGATTCCACCTATGATGCACTTGCTTCGCATTCTGTGTGCTCCCTTCAGAAGATCCATTACACCACCTCCCACCACACGACATTCATCAACCACTTCTAAGTCAGTAATTCAGATATCTAGTTCCAAGTTCATGTTTCTAACTCCCACTGAACAATCTCCATGAAAGTCCTTCTCAACATGATCAGAACTGCCTGTATTGTGTTCCCTTCCTCATTTCCCCTGTTCCAAATGTCTCAGAAGAACTGAAGACAACTTTTTCCAATCTTCCTAACTAATCCAACACCCACATGTGGTCTGACAAAATTGATATTTCAACACCAGGCACCTAAAAAAAAGCAGGCAAATACACCCAATGATCAGGTATAGGGGACAAATTTAGAAGTGCTACCAATGACTATCCTCTCACAGCATGTTCCCTTCCCTGATCCCAGGGCAAGATGTTTTGTTATCTGGGAGATCTCCCCTGCAAATGGCTGCTGTAGTGTTGGCAACCCCCAGTCCTGACCCCACTGCTGAGTTGAATCTAGGGAAAGCGAGAGATTCAGGTTCCTTTCTCTTAGGTTCATTTAATCCTAAAACCCTCTTGGAGAAACAAAGACCTAATTGTTAGGTCTTTGCTCAACAACTTTTTATCTAAAAAGACAAATTTTAACTATATATATCAAAGACTTTTTTTTAATTAGACCTCATGATCTGTACAAAGTTAACTCTGATTTCCTGTATATTCTAAATTCAAACATTTTCACAACATTACATCTCAACAAATTTAGTATACACCTATATCTCTTTTTTCCCAAGCTAACTTAATCACAAGCAGAATTTGAGACTTTTTTTCTATTCTCCCAAACAGTTCTTCTTATATTCTCCTTGAATTAATATGAAGACAGTATACCCCTTGTTTCCCAAGCTAGAAACTCAGAAGTCATCCTTAAATCCTCTCTTTCTCATCTCTCTAATCCAACAATTCTGTCAGTTTTTTTCCCACACTTCTCATGAACTGGTTATCTCCATTGCCAGCTGTCTTAATTCAGACCTCTATCTTTTTTTGCTTCCTGGATTATCTGCACGAGGCTCTTCACTGGTCTTCCTCATCAGCCTTTCCTCTTCATCCCATTTTTCCCGTTCCTGGGCCTAGGGGACCTGAAATTCACAGAGGAGGACTCCCCCTCTGTTTTGGTCTAAAGTTATCTAGGCCTAACTTATCTCACAACAAGGGAGCTCAGCAATGCCCAGCCCAGGACCCTCCCCAGGGACCTTATGTGGGTTGATGTCAGTCCTGAGAAGTCCTAAGAGGGTATCTGGTTCCCTGGCCAAATACCCTCTTAATACAATGTAGGGTCAAGTCAATATTGCTCCAATTGCTAAACAACAAAGAGCCAAAGTCAGATAAAACTGGAATCCAGGAATCAGGAAAACATTGGTGATTTTAACCAATGGAAATGCAGGAGATCACCAGAATCCAGATGGGAGTGAGCTGAAAAATGAAAGGGAAATTAGGAAATAGAGAACATGAAATCTTGAGAAGTATGTAGAGATGGGCCATAGCTAGAGAGAGAAGGAGGGTTGAAGAAGATCTTTTCCCAAAGGAGAGCAGAAAGAGATTCACAGGTTGAGAAGCTTAGAGGAAAGAAAACAAAACACATCAAAAACTAAAAACAATGGACAGAGAGAAGTTGATCATGCCAGGGAGAGATGGGGAGTCATTAATGGAAGAAAATCTTGGAGCAGATGGGGTGAGAGGGGCAGTTCTAAACCCACATAAAGAGGAACTAGGTTCGGATGGGATGGGATGAAGCATGCATTCCTCTCTGAGGACAAAAGAGAAAGACCTGTGTGAAAGGGAAGGGGAGAATAGATAAGTATTTGAAGATGTTTGTCTACACCTGATGGCCCCTATTTTCCTATTGAGTAGAAGGTGAGGTTTTCTGCCGAGAAAGACCAGTATCAAATGGGGTTTCAGCTTGAAGAGCATAATAAAAAAATTGAAATATTCTATGTGGGGAATGAGAGAGGAGAATGACCAAGACAAAATAAAAAGATTGCAGAAGAGGCTTACTGGGCCCAGATGAAATTAAAAGCCATATATTAGTAGAGGCAAGCATCAAGAGAATTAATAGATTTCCTCTACCTGCCCTCAGCTACTTCACTAAAATTGAGGGAAAGGAGACTATGAAGAAGAAAGAAGACACCCCATCCTCAAAAAATTAAAAATAGAACTACCATGTGATCCAGCAATCCCACTTCTGTGTGTATATCCAAAGGAAATGGAAACAGGATCTTGAAGAGATAACTGCACTCCCATGTTCATTGTAGCATTATTCACAATAGCCAAGGTATGGAAACAACCTAAGTATCCATCAATGGATGAATGGATAAAGAAGATGTGATAACACACACACACACACACACACACACACACACACACACATTATTTAGCCACGAGAAAGAAAGAAATTCTGCCATTTCCAACAATATTGGTGAATCTGGAGGGCATTATACTAAGTGAAGTAAGTCAGACAAGGAAAGACAAATATGTATGATATCACTCATATGTGGAATCTAAAAGAGCCAAACTCATAGAAACAGAGAGTAGAATGGTGGTTACCAGGGGTGGGAGTAGGGGAAAAGGGGGGCTGTGTTTTAAGGGTACAAACTTCCAGTTATAAGATGAATAAGTTCTGAGGAATATACAGCATGGTGATTATAGTTAACAATACTGTGTAATATACTTAAAAGTTGCTAAGAGAGTAGATATTAAATGTTCTCACCACAAAAAATAAATGGTAATTATGTGACAAGATGGAATGCTATGGTGGTAATCCTTTTGCAATATACATCAACACACTGTGCACCTTAAATTTACATAAAGTTATATGTCAATTATATTTCAATATATTTCAATAAAGCTGGAAGTTTTAAAAAAAGTTTTTAATTTTAAAAAAGAGGGGAAAAAGGAAGAGAACCCAGGAGTCAGAGTTGGCCAGGTGGATGCAACAGAGAAACAAGGGAGGGTAGGGTATCCAGGCTGGATGAAGAAGGGAGAAATAAAAGGCCAGGAAAAATGAAGTCAAGGGATTGGAGTCTGGAATGAGGTCAAAGAGAAGTGAAAGAGAAGGAAAAATAAAAGGTATGAGGTGTGACTGGAAAGTAGAACATCATAGTGAGAGATTTTGATGAAATAGTGTATTATTCCATGCAGACATGGTAAGTAGTCTGTTTTGTCATATTAGCATAAAAAATGAGGAAGTATGCATCAGAGTTAACAGGGGGGAAATTATGCCTTCCCTTAGTTCAAATGACTTAAAAATAAAAGACTGCTGAAATGGGTTATTTGCCTAAATGATGTTGATTCATTAAGGTTCTACTTCTATTGTAAATCTAACCATTATTTGACAATTAGTTTTCACGCAAAGTAATCCACATTGATACAATATGCTTTGGTGCCCAACGTTGGGGGTGGAGATGACTTTTCCAAATACATGACTGCATAGAGCTGTTCATTTTACTTGTGTAGTTAGCAGGACAGAAGTGTCTAGAATCAGGATGTTTTCGTATTTAATAAACATTGTGTACATTTGGAAGGATTTGCTTTGGATTTGGGTTTAGTATATAAACCCATTATTGACAGTCTGAGAGGAATGATGGAAATAAGTTGAGCAAGACATTGATACTTTGGCAAGAGAGACTGAACCTGGAGAGGGTGGGAGAGTCCAGCAGAAGACCTGGGCTCTGGTTCATTTATTGGCATTCACTGTGTGCCTGTGGCTAAGTGATGTCCCTTCTTTGGACCTCAGTTTCCTTATCAGTAAATGAAGATGGCCCCTACCACCTCTAACATTCTGTGACTCTCCTTATAGACCCCTTTGGTCAGATAGATTTCCTTGGTGCAATCACTCCATTTCCAACTGGACTATTAGAGGAATGGAAAGGGTTAGAAAGGATTGGAAAAGGTTAGACTTGATCTTTTAGAATAGACTTTAATTTTTGAGCAGTCTTAGGTTAAAAAATGAGCAGAAAGTACAGAGAGTTCCCATATACCTCCTTATCTCTCCCCACGTTTCCCTATTATTAGCATCTTGCATTAGTGTGGGACATTTGGTAAAACTGATGATCCAGTATGGATACATTATTATTAACTAAAGTCCATAGTTTACATTAGGATTCATCTTTATGTTGTATATTCTATGGGTTTTGACAAATGTATAATGATATGTACCTACCATTACAGTATCTTACAGAACAGTTTCACTGCCCTAAAAGTTCTCTGTGCTCCACCTATTCATGCCTCCCTTCCCACCTCCCCCAACCCTTGGCAACCACTGATCTTTTACTGATACCACAGTTTTGCCTTTTCCAAAATATAAAGTTGAAATTACAGGGTATGTGGACTTTTCAGATTGTCTTCTTTCACTTAGCAATATGCATTTAAGGTTCCTCCATGTCTTTTCATGGCCTGATAGTGCATTTCTTTTTAGTGCTGAATAATATTTCATTGTCTGGATGTACCACAGTTTATTTATCCATTCACCTATTGAAAGATATCTGGGTTGCTTCCAGGTTTTGGCAATTATGAATAAAGCCACTGTGAATATCTACATATAAATTTTTGTGATGGGGACTTCCCTGGTGGTCCAGTGGGTAACCCAATACGGGGGGCCTGGGTTCGATCCCTGATCAGGGAACTAGGTCCCACGTGCAGGTCGAAACTAAGAGTCCGCATGCCGCAGCTAAGAAGTCTGCATGCTGCAACTAAGATCCGCGTGCCACAAGTAAGACCTGGCACAGCCATAAATAAATTAATTAATTAAATATTTTTTTAAATTTTTAAATAAAATATTAAAATTTAAAAATAAATAAAATATTTTTTAAAATTTTGTGAATATGTAAGGTTTCAGCTTGTTTGGATAAATACCAAGGAGCATGATCACTGAATCATATGGTAAGAGTATATTTAGTTTTACGAGAAGCTGCAAAGTGTCTTCCGAAGTGGCTGTACCATTTTGCATTCTCACCAGCAATGAATGAGAGTTCGTTTTGCTCTCCATCTTCATCAGCATTTTGTGTTGTCAGTGTTTTGGATTTTTTTTTTAAATTAATTTTATTTATTTATCTTTGGCTGCATTGGGTCTTTGCTGCTGCGCACGGGTCTTCTCTAGTTGTGGCGAGCGGGGGCCACTCCCCATTGAGGTGCACGGGCTTCTCATTGTGGTGGCCTCTCCTGCTGCAGAGCACGGGCTCTAGGCACGCAGGCCTCAGTAGTTGTGGCATACGGGCTTAATCGCTCCGCGGCATGTGGGATCCTCCCGGATCAGGGCCCAAACCCGTGTTCCCTGCACCGGCAGGCAGATTCCTACCCACTGCGCCACCAAGGAAGTCCCAGTGTTTTGGATTTTAAAAGCCATTCTAATAGGTGTGTAGTGGTATCTTGTTTTAATTTTCAATTCCCTAGTGACATGTGACGTTGTATGTTTTCATATGCTTTTTACCATCTGTGTATCTTCTCTAAGTGTCTGTTCAGCTCATTTGTACATTTTAAAATTGAGCTGTTTGTGTTTGTAGAGTTTAGACTTGATTTTAAAGCACTCTTTTGGTAATGACATGAGACAATGTCAGGGTTTAAAACAAGCAGCCTGCCTGGCCTTGATTGTCTGGTTCCAGAGACACTCACTAGTGGAGTTACAGTTGCATAGTTTATACATATAATAACAAGTATGGGTGGTTTCCTTTTTTTTTTTTTTTTTTAAACGACAGAAATTTATTGTGTCACAGTTCTGGAGGCCAGAAGTTCAACATCAAGGTATCCATCAGAGTTGGTTCCTTCCAAGGGCCGTACAAGCATAGTTTAAAGACCCTTAATCCAGGAGCTGCTGACAGAGAAGAGTTGTCTGAGGGCCACAGTCCACTGAGAGAAGAGCCTTTGAAAAGGTTTCTGACCATAAGGTCCAAAGAACAAACACCACTTTAACCAAGGGATCAAAGTTAACATCACCAGTGATGAGACAGAATGACATGGTCCTCCTGGGCTGGGCATATGGCTTCTTTGGTACTCTTGCCAGAAAACAAACAAACAACAACAAAACAAAAACAAAAACATAACCTGAATCCTGTTCTAATCTCCCTCAGGAGGAGACATCAGACAAACTGAAACTAAAGGATATTCTACATAGCGACTGGCCAGTACTCTTCAAACCTGTATCCAGATCGATGGTGAAAGACAAGCAATGACACAGGAACTGTCCCACATTAAAGAGACTGAGGAGACGTCACATCTCTATAGTGTATGACCCTGGATTGGATTTTAGAACAGAAAAAGAACATCAGAGGGACAATTGGTGAAATGTGATAACGGCTGTAGATTAGTCCACAGTATTACACCCGTGTTAATATGCTGGCTTTGACCCATTGTACTGGAGTTACATACGACGTTAATATTTAGAAAAGCTGGCTGAAGGGTTACGGAAATTCCTTGTACTACTTTGGCAACATTTTTGAGAGGCTGAATTTATTTCGGTTCAGATGAAAAGTTTTAAAAATCACGGAGAGTCGGAGCGCCGGCCGGAAGGCAGCGCGGGCGGGCACTCGGGCCGGTTAGGGGCCGCGGGTGGGAGGGGTCGGGCGGCGGCTCCGCACTTCCGAGCAGCGCGCGCGCCGGGCCCGCAGCGCCGTCATGCCCCGCGCCGCGCTGCCCGCTCTCCTGCTGCCGCTGCTGGGCCTCGCAGTCGCCGCCGCCGCCGCGGGTAAGCTGGCCCCTTGCCGCGCCCCCTCCTCGGCCTGGGAGCCCGTGCCCGGAGCGACCGCCTTCCCGCCGCCCGGCGGAGACCCTCCACCCACTCCGCGGCCGAGGGCTGCAACTCGACGGGCATGACGCGCTCCCCTGCACGCCCACCCCGCGCGCCCCCGTGCGCCCTGGCGTCTGGTCACCCCCCCTCTTCCGCGTTCGGTGGGTTCCGAGAGAGCGCCCCCGGGGAGGGGGTCGCCGGGGACCCGAGAGCGCCCTTCGTCTCCCGCTGCGTCCACATCCTCGGCGCAGACCCCACTCGCGGGCAGGGGTCCCAAACGGCGCTAATTGACAGGAGAGCGGAGGGACTTCGAGCCCCAGGACGAACATAGTTTCAGGGCCATTGGGGGCTGAAAGGAGAAGTGGGGAAGTTGGCTGCGGAGATGTCCCTAGCTCGTGAGCGGCGGGGGCGGTGGGTGGGAGGAAGCTGGCCCTCTTTTACTCTCGGCGTTGTTTGTCCAATTGGTTGGTGTTCAAGTTGTCGAAACAGGTAAACAGTTCAGCCAAATCACCCTGAATGGAAGTGGGACGAGAACAGGCGAGGCCTGGATTCCACTTAAGTCGTGCGATTTAAAAATCTTTAAGTCCAGTCTGCTGTTGTGCAAGTGACATCTGAAAAATTACCCTTGATTAGTCAGTCATTTCCAAAATGAATCGTGAGGAAAATGGACAATTCTCTTGAATGTTTTGTGTTTTTTTAAACAAGTTTCTCTTGCAAACATGTCAAAAATGTTGATGGGGGAAACTCTGGGGAAAGACTTCCATCCAAAATCACTATTGATTGAACAATTCCAGGAATTAAGGAGCAAAATAAACAAGAACTAAGTGAGTACTTGCGTGGGTTTGAATAAAATGATTATGCAAGAGTTTGGCTTCCCCGCCCCCCACCGTGAATTTCACTGCCATTTTATAAATTCCTGCTGGAAGCCTGCTGACAGGAGGGAATATATTAAAGGATCTCAGTATTGGAGGCAGCAGTAGAGTAAGCAGCTCAGAAGTTGCTTTTTTTTTTTTTTTGCAAACTCAAAGCTCCTATCCTGACACCTTTTGTCGACCAGCATTTATGACCAGTTATGCCATCTGCTGCCTACGGAGGAGCAGAATCAAGAGTTTCACACTGTTGAGACTGAGCACATTCGTTTTGTCCAAAACAAGGCTGGACTAGAGATTCTGTGAATCCCTCCTTATGCACACCCTCCTTATGTTTGCCAGTAACATCTAAACGCCCATTTAAGCCACCCTCTGGGTTGCCGCGCCTTCATATGTCAGGCTCAGTAAAACAAATAACTTTTCTTGTCAGATTTTTTAAAAGTCCGTTTCTAGATTGTGTGGTATCTCTCTTCTTAAGAGAAGCTGTTTTGATCAGCAATGGAAGACAGGCTGTTACCCACCTGGGTAACCTTAATAGAAATTGACGAGGCCAGATGAGGAATTCAGGCGAGGCTTTATTAGGGACTTGTGCTGCAGCGTGAGGGAGCGAGAACAAGTAACAAGTGCCCTTGCTTGCTCCCTAAGCGGGGGCGAGCTGATCCCCTACGTGGGGTTGAGGGTAGGGGCTGACATAGGTGGCTGGAGAGGTTGCTTAGGTGGGCTGCCCACCCCCTTGGTGGTGCTGTGTGCAGGGATCATGCCGCAGTACCCTGCCTTTGCTCCGGCAGCTCAGAAGCGGCAGTTGGGTTTTGATCTTTTTGTATCTTGTTGCTCATAATTTGCCCCAACTGTGCATGCGTGCAGTTATTTTTAGTCTCTTATAGTTTCTTTGCATTCTGTTGCTGGAGGAGACGTTTGTCCAGGTGCAAGCATTGCAGCAAAAGGTCCCAGGTCCCAGCCTGTCTCAAAACTATCTTTGGAAAGTTTTGTTCTTTTTCCTTTTATAAGTCCAGCATGGTTAAATAGACTTTTCAAGAGCTGAAGAAGTGCCTGTCGAATAAATGATTGCTATTAATTAATCAGCTTCTCTCAGGAGGTTTGGAGGATTAATTTAGAAGGAGCATGAGCTTTGGAGTTAGGTACAGACTCTGTGGCCTTGATGGAATTGCGCAACTCATTGCACTTCAGTAAAATGGAGATAGTACCCATAGGGCTGTAGTGAGCATTCAGTGAGAACTCCATGTCTAGCACCTATTCCAGGCATGGTGAATCTTGGTTTTCCTTTGTTCTCTTCATATGAAGTGAAGGGTAATTATTGCAACTAGAAAATTATGTCACGAGTGCCACTTTATGTCTGTTGATGTGTATGGTTCCTGAGCACATTCCCATACATGTTGATAACACAGGGCTGAAAAACTATGTGTTTTATCATCATACTTCACAAATCTATCCAGACAAGATCAGGAATCACATTTGGCTTAGAACTAAGTAAAGAAAGAGCTTTTCAGGGTTCTTACGGAATTTGCTGAATGGCAAGGTCTTAACAGAAAAACTCCTAGGGTGTTGCATGAAGTATAAATGTAATATTGAAATGGAAATTATTGTTATTGTTCTCTGTTATTTTGGAGTTTATTAGTGTAAATGATCTTGTGTTGTTCTTAGGTATTATCTTGAAAAATCACAATGAACTAAAAATACCTGAGTAAGGTTCCATGGCATCCCTTTTAAAAAGTTCTTCTGTAATGGCACTTTTTGTACATAGTACATGATCGGTATCTGTTTCCTGGGTCAGTGGTTTCCTGTGGGCAACGTGAATATAAGTGAACACAAGCGTGTTAGAGGAAACCCCATTCTGTGGTCAATGCGTCGTTACTCATTTTGAGTTGCCATAGCCTACAATACTCTGCCTCCTTCCCTGACACCACCTCTTACCGCCCTTCCTGCTGTTCACTCTGTTTATCCACACTGACCTCTGGGGACTCAGCCACCTCCTGGCTCTTCTGCCCAGACCCCCCTCCCCTTCCCCAGTCCTTGGCATGGCTGCCCCCTCCCATATCGTTGAAAGCTCTGTTCATATGCCACCTTCTCTATCACATCCCCGTGTTTTCTCTTCTTCAGAGCACTGAATTCTCTCAGAATGAATCTCGTTTCTTCACTGTCTTCTTGCTTTTCGCTCCCCTTACCAAGGGAGCTCCATAACAGCAGAAACTTTACTATCTTGTGGATTTTTTGTTTTGTTTTGTTTTGTTTTGAAAAGTGTCTCTGTACTTTATTCTAATTTTTAATGAAAGGACAAAAAATTTAGATAAATGATTTAAGAAGTAGGGGGCATTAATGGGATTGTAATTTCCTTCAAATTACTTTTACTTCTGCCTATGAACTCATCTCATAATTAAATTCAAAGCATTAAGTCACCTTAATCTATTGATGTGACTTTTTCTGGCCCTTGTGAATGGCACAGTGATGTTTCAGGGGAAATTATTTCAGATTGTAAATTTTGAAATGTTAGTGTTTATTTGCCTTCCAATGAAAAAGTGAAATAGTAATTAAGTATTATTTCAGGACTTCTTTCATTGTTGAGAAGCTTTTAGAAATGTGCTTACGTGTTGAAAATTAGTTTTGCAAAAGGGTTGCTGTCCACAATTTTTTATTATACATATCAAATATTTAAGATTATTTTAGATTTTGAGGACAAATCTTGAGATTGCATCTATAAGAAAATGGACCAGTGTTGCCCAGTAAGAAAGGTGCAGAGAAACACTGGCACCCTCATTCTATGAATAAAAGTCATGACAGCTTTTCTGAGAAGGGACGTGAAGGGAGAAGATGGGAGTGGACATCTTGGAAGCTAGGTTGGGTAGCGTGGAGAGGGGACTGAGTGTCAGAGTGGCTGAATTTCCTTACAATTCAGGGATATCTTGCAGCCCAGGCCCTCTGGATTATCAGGGGCCTGGAACACCATGTCCTCCTCCATACTTAATAAAGGTAGTAACCAGCGCCTCTTTCTTCCTCTTCCTCTGCCCTTGTGGAAGGTAAATGACTGACTCATGTCTAATAGGAGAGGGGCAAAGGTCTTATTATTGACAAGGAAAAAAAAGTACAATCTTGCCTCCTTTGTTAACATTCAGAACAAGTCTGTCCCAAGGATCACTTCCTCTTATGCTGTGCCTGGTTCTTTAAAAAAAATTAATTACAAGGGAACAGAGAGTTCCATTAGAGCTGACTGGTAATGCAAAACATTCTTGTGGCTCTGCCATTTTAGTCTTTTAGCACATGATAATTTTAAGCGGAGGATCTATTTGGAAACTTTTGGAGTTAAGTACAAGCTTTTAAAATTTTCATCAGGCTCCTAAATTTCTGTACATATTAAATCAATAGAATTATAAAATTATACAATCCATGAAGAGTCATTTAGGTGCGTTATTAATAACCTATCTTTCAGCAGCTGTGAAGAAGCAAGAGTAACAGAAAAGCACTTTGGAGAGAGCATTGTGGGCAGGATTTTTTTTTCTTTTTTTGACCCAAGGATGTTTCTTGAAATATGTTTTCTAGAAAACATTACAGAACCCGTAATTGAAAACTTATGGCAGTATTTTGGGGAGACAGTGTTTTTCATTGTAACAGGATTATAGCAAAGATACTTAGCATTGAAAAAGACTTAGTTTAGCCTTTCTGCTCATGAAGTGCGTGAACCTCAGTAAGTTCCCTCACAAGAGGTATCAGCCTCTGTTGGAACACTCTTCTCCCAAAGTAAAAATATATGTCTTGAGTAGTACTTAAAGCTTGTTTCTGGGCACACACTGACTGGTAGTGTGAGAAGAAGGGTTCAGTGCTACATTAACTGGAGTTAATTGCTAATGCTGAAACGAGCCTAAGGAAAAGACAGTTGAAAGCTGTAAGGATATGAAGTTAACAGTTTGTTTTCTGCTTTTCTGCCTATAGCTTTTTGTTTTTATTTTTGGGTTTTGGGGCTTTTTCTTGTCTTATCACATATTGCTTATTGAATTATTCAACAAGGGGCTTCATCAGTTATCATTATCATCACACTCATTCCCATCTCAGAGGCCTGTGTGACCTAGATAAGCACTTGGCTCTTTTCCTTCAGATCTCTTTTTGTATATGTCACCTTTAGAATGACGTCTTCCTTGGACACCTTTCTACAACTTCAACCCCAGCCCCCACCCTACAGTCAGGACTTGGCATCTCTTATCTGGTTGCTAGCCTCCAAGATGGCCCCAAAGATTCTTGCCTCCTGGTATTCATACTCTTCACTGAATAGGGCTGACCTGTATCCTGTATAACCAACAGGACACTGTGGAAATAATGGAGAGTGGCTCCCAAGGCTGGATTGTAAAAGACATTGCACTTCTACCTTGTTCTCATTTGAATCACTTGCTCTTAGGGAAGCCACCTGCCATGTCATAAGGACCCTTGAGCAGCCCTGTGGAGAAGTCCACATGGTGAGGAACTGAGGCCTCCTACCCACAGCCAGCTCCTACTCACTTGGTGGCTGATCCTTCAGCCCCAGTTCACTTTTCAGATAGATGCAGCCCTGACTGAAACTATGAGAGATGCCAAGCCAAAATCACCCAGCTAAGCAGCTGCTTCTGACTTCCTGATGCAGAGGAATTGTGTGAGATAATAAAGGTTTTTATTGTTTTAAGTTGCTAATTTGTTACATAGCAATAGATTGCTAATGTACTATCTAAATAAAATACCATCTAACATATTATTTTACCTATTTATCTTGCCTTCATGTATCTGCCTCAACTAGCTCCAGGATAGCAGGATTTTTGTTCCTTTTTGTTCACTGTAGAATCCCTAGCACCTAAAACAATTTTCTCACAACAACTCCGAGATAGGTACTGTTATCATCCCCATTTTACAAATAGGGAAATTGGAGCACAGTTAAGTAACATACCGGAGGTCATGTAGTCAGAGCCAGACTTTTCTCCATAGCTTAATGTGCTTAATCAGAACCCTGCACTGTCCCATTTCTCTGCAGGCTATCTGTGTTATGTACAAAACTCTATCATAGTTATTATTGGGGATACAAGTTAGGTTTAAGATATGATCTCTGTTGTCATGCAGTTTACAGTCCAATTGGGAAAACAGGATAAGTATCAGATAACTACCATACAGAAGAGCAGGATTTATCAGTGCACATGAATATGTGTTGGTCATCAAAGGATAACACAGCCCCTTTTCCAAGAATGGCTTCCTACGGTTCTTATGCATAGGGCCATGGTTTGTTCCATATTATGCTTACCATCCAAGCCATAACTAATCAAAATAAGGATAATTTCCTATATTGAAGGCTGACTACTCTAAGCTAGGTAGGGGTACCTAGGGGGTACCTGGTATATAAGAACCCTAGGAGGCCTATTTGCTTGGGATAGTATCCTCAGATTTCTTATTACCCCATGTATCCTTGCAAAACATCTCTATTATTTGGGGTAACCTGAACAAGTCTTTAGTCTTTATAACCAGAAAAGGCCTCTTACATGTTGTATAGTGCAAAGTCCTGTAGAAGTTCAGAGGGATCAGAGGTTATGGGAAGGTGAGGGTTGGACATTTCATGGAGAATTGACACATGAGCTGCTACTGAAAAAAAGAATATACTTTATAGATGCTTTGGAGATCAGAGTTCATTGTAATTTTAAAGCCTAAGAGCTACAAGTATACAAAGAAATAATTTATAAATTTCACTTCACTTGGTGTTGATTATATTTTTGTATACTTAATAGACATGCTTTATTCCATTTAAACAGTATTTCAAAAATTATTTTTTTATATTCTTGAGTTATTTATTGTCAGTACAAAATCCTATGTATAGTGTTTTTGTTTTTTTTTTTGCGGTACGCGGGCCTCTCACTGCTGTGGCCTCTCCCGTTGCGGAGCACAGGCTCCGGACGCGCAGGCTCAGCGGCCATGGCTCACGGGCCCAGCCGCTCCGCGGCACGTGGGATCCTCCCGGACCGGGGCACGAACCCGTGTCCCCTGCATCGGCAGGTGGACCCTCAACCACTGCGCCACCAGGGAAGCCCCCCTATGTATAGTTTTGACTAGAAATGATACGAGAGGGCATTTCTTAACCCACGGTTCAAGACTTCCAGTGTTTCACTTTATAAAGGTGTTTCAGGTGTCCTTAAATGTGGTAATGGAGTCTGTTTCCATTTCCATTTTTTTTTTAATTCCATAAGGCCAAAGAAAAAGCAACAAAGGGAACCAGAAGAAAATAGGAGAAGAAAAAAAAGTCAAAGTTTGCAATTCAGAATATGTGCCCTTGTGACTTTCAATTTGAGTTTCATTCTGGAAATGATTGCTTTTCTTTTCTCTATCATGTCTTAATACATAAAACATCTGGTGGGAGGAGTGTGGGGAGGGAGAGACCTGCTTAGTTCACCCATTCAACAAATATTTGACTCCTTACTAGGTGCTTGTCACTGTGCTTTTTATGGTGTTCCCTCTCCCTGGGATTTCTTTTTCCTTTTCCACATGGTAAACTCATTTGTCCTGCGAATTGCAGCTCAAATATTGTCTCCGTTTTGAAATGGTTCCTTACTCTACAAGTTATTACTTTTTCATCTATAGTCTTATAGCATTTAACCTCTCACACCTTTGTTATTTATATGTGTCTGACTCTCCTTTCAGACTGAGCACTTCAAGTGTAGGACCCATTCCCCTTAAATCCTTTTATCCTTACCCCTTAGCACTGACCGTTGTAGTATCTGACTCGTGGGAGTTGCTCAGCAAACGATTGTTGGATGGATGATGGTAGCACTTATCGATAACTTGCTTAAAAGTGTGAAAGAGGGAATTCTGCTTCTGGCTATAGTGGAGTGGGGTACTAATGCTCCCACTAAGAACAACTGGAAAATCTAAATAAAATTCCATAATAATGGTTTTTGCAGGCATCAGAGAGCTGCCAAGGCAGCTCGTTGATGTGAGCCCAATATTCTGTGCACTACTTTTCCCTTTAGGAGAGTTGCCCAAATTTTAAGCAGCTAAAAGCAGAGCAGAGTTTTTGGCATTCTCATGGTGTTAAGGAGACAAAAATTTGAGTTTTAACTTGCCAAAGAGGAGGGACTTTAGCTAATATCCAGGCTTTCAGTTGGAATCCATGGATATTGGGCCTCACAAAGGCTGTAACATCCCCCTCAGGTGGACTCCACCCTTGATTGTATTAAGATAATCTTCAATACTCCAGATGCCTACCAGAATCCTTTCTAGGGGAGAATGACATCCTCTAGAAACTCTGCAATTTTTTAAATTTTAAATATTAAGTACCAGATACTGTGCAATTTTTCCTGCACAGTATCTGGTATTTGATTTAAAAAACAAAACAAAGCAAAACAAAAACAAACACTACCAGGCATAATAAGAAACAGGCCAAAGTGGGGAAAATAAAAACAGACCAACAGGTGACCCAGAAATTAGAGTTTTCAAAAATGAACTTTAAAATAATCGTAATAGGGACTGCCCTGGTGGCGCAGTGGTTAAGACTACATGCTTCCAATGCAGGCGGCCCGGGTTCAATTCCTGGTCAGGGAACTAGATCCCACATGCATGCTGCAACTAAGGAGCCAGCGAGCTGCAACTAAGGAGCCTATGAGCCACAACTAAGGAGCCCATGTGCTGCAACTAAGGAGGCTGCCTGTGCAATCAAATAAATAATAAAATAAAAATTAAAGAAATAAAAAATAAAATAATCATAATAAGTTCGAGAATGTTTATAAGATTGAGAATTTCACCAGACTCAGAATCTATAAAAATACAAACAAGCTGAAATTCTATAACTGAAAAATAGCTGACATTATGAACTCAGTAGATGGGTTTAATAGCAGATTTGTTAAAACTGAAGAGTAGATTAGTAAACCAGAAAGAGCAAGATTATGATATGGAGAGCCAAAAGTATTAAAAATAGAAAAGAGCAAAGTGAACATATTGGACATGGTGAGAAATCTAACATATATGTATTTTGAGTCCCAGAAAGGGAGGAGAAAGAAAATGGAGAAGTATTATTTGAAGTGATGATGGCCAAGAACTTTCCAAAAGTGAACAGTGAAAATAAACCCACAGATTCAATAATTGCATTATATTATTACCAGGATTAAAAAAAATACTAGGCATACCACTGTCAAACTACTAAAAACCAAAGATGACAAAGAAAATCTTGAAAGCAGCCATCAAAGAGTAACAATCAGACTAATACCTGATTTCTCAATAGGAATGATGGAAGCCAAAACAGTAAAATTATATACATCTTCAATGAAAGATAAGCTGCCATTCTAGAATTTTGTATTTGCAAAAATATCCTTCAAACAGGAAGGCAGTATAAAGACATTTACAGAAAATCAAGAATTGAGGGAATTTGTAGTAGACCTACCATTAAAGGGGTTTATTCAGGCAAACAGAAAATTATTACAATTAGTAATACAGAAATGTAAGAAGGAATGAAAAGCAACAGAGAAGATAAATATGTGTTTAAAACTAAATGAACATTGACCATGCAAAATAGTAATACAACAATAACACAAAGGAAGAGAAGTTAAATTACTGTAAGATCCTAGTGTTGTCTAGGAAATGGTAAAAGTACTAATTTATTTTAGGTACTAATAAATGAAGGTTGCATGCTGTAATTTTCAGGGTACCCACTATAGAAACAAAATTAAAGAATGTGTAATTAATAAGCTAAAAGAAAAATGGAATATAAAATTGTTTAATAATCCAAAAAGAAGACAACAAAGGGAAAAAAAAGAACATAAAACAGGTAGGACAAATAGAAAATGAATAGTAAGATGGTAGATATAAACTCAAATACATCGATAACTATGTTAAATATTAATGGAAATACTCAAAAGACAAGGATTATCAAACCTTTTTTTTTTTTTAAACCTACTTGTTTAAAAGGATTATAACCACTTTGGAAAAGTGTTTGGCAGTATCTGCCAGAGCTGGACACATGTACACTCTATGGCTCAGCAATCTACTTCTAGAAATATACCCACAAGAATGCATGCATATGTGCACCAGAACATGTGCAGAGGATATTTATAGCATCATATATTGTCATGGCCACGAACTAGAGACTACCCAAACATTCATCAACAGAATGAATAAGTTCATACAATACTATATACTATAGTACTGTATATATATGAGAACCTATATGAGAATGAGATCATATATATGAGAATATGATTTTCATACTATATGAGAACCTACAGCTACATGCTACAACATAAATAAATCTCATAAAAGTAATGTTTATCAAAAGAAGCCAGACACAAAAGAGTACATACTGTATGTGTTCATTACTATAGAGTTCAAAAACAGACAGAACTAATCTGTGGTGTTAGAAGTTAGGCGTGATTACCTTTGGAAGTGAGTGGACCAAACAGGTTTGGTTAATGGTCTGTTTCTTCATCTCACCGATGATTACATGGGTATGTTCATTCTATGCAGATTCACCAAGATGGGTATGTATGATTTGCACATTGTATATTTTATTTCAATAAAAAGTTTAATTTTTAAAAAGTACAGTCTCTCGGTATCTGCAGGGGACTGGTACCAGGACCCTCTGTGGATATCAAAATCCAAGGATGCTCAAGTACCTTATATAAAGTGGCGTAGTACAGTCGGTCCTCTGTATCCAAGGGTTCCACATCCACAGTTACCGAGGGCCAACTGTACCAGTAACGGTGTTAGAATTGGCAGCAAGGTCAATCCAGTTCTATTCCAGGGTATAAGAAACAGCATGCTTCTAGAAGGAAAAGATGAATACACTGCAAAGGGAGTGTTTGAGGATGCTGAAGGGATGATAAATTAAGCCATTTAAGGATGTAGAGGAGATAGGATTCATTCATTCATTGAGCAAAATATTTTGGTCCCTATTATAGTCCAAGGAGCTATCTGGGGTGTTGGGGATTCAAAAATAAGGCTCAGCCCCTATTTTCAGAGAGGTCACTGTCTCTAGAGAAAGGTGCTGAGGATGGTAGAGTTAATAAAATCTACAATATTTTGAGCACCTTCCTTGTACTAGGTACCATGCTGTGCAGTTTTGTTGCTTCTTAATGTTCACAACAACAATCCAATGAGGTTGTTATCCCTTTTTGCCTGGGGAAACACAGGAAATAAGTTGTCCAGGGTCTCACCACCAAGATAAAAATACAGGTCTGTCTGACTTCAAAGTTGTGTTCCTTCTGCTACTTTACATGGCCATTGGATGGTGGTTTCAAAGAGAAAGAACTATGTGATGAAATTACAAGCGGAAGTTAAAATACATTACAGTGGTGGTGTCTTAGAGAAAGTGGTGTAGATAGATGGCCTGAATCTCAAAGGATGAGCAGTGAGTAATGTTTGATGGTCTGGAAGTGGAAACGGAGGAATAAAAGTCTTTTCTTCTGAGTAAGGGACAGACTTTCAAAGAAGGCAGCAGAGGTGTACGGAGAAACCGAGATGGCTGAGTACTGCTTCTCAGGAAGAGGAAATAAGGGTCTGCTCCACATACAGACTTTCAACCAAGCACCTTGTTTTCAGGCCCTTCCTGAGCCTTCTTCCTACAAAATGCCTTTCCAATTCCTGAACTTTTCTAGACTTCCTTGCTTTTTAAAAATTTAATTTTACTTTATTTTTTTTAATTTTTATTGGAGTATAGTTGATTTACAATGTTGTTAAGTTTGTTAGTTATGTTAGTTTCAGGTGTACAGCAAAGAGAATCAGTTATACATATATCCACTCTTTTTTTGATTCTTTTCCCATATAGGCCATTACAGAGTATTGAGTAGAGTTCCCTGTGTTATACAGTAGGTCCTTATTAATTATCTGTTTTATATATAGTAGTGTATATGTATATCAATCCCAATCTTCCAATTTATCCCTCCCCCCCATTACCCCCTGGTAACCGTAAGTTTATTTTCTATATCTGTAACTCTATTTGTTGTGTAGATAAGTTCATTTGTACCCTTTTTTTAGACTCCACGTATAAGTGATACATGATATTTTAGACTTCCTTGCTTTTTAAACATTGGAATCATACTGCAGATATATTTTTATAGCGAGATTTTAAAAAATTAATGGTTTATTGTGAGCATTTTCCCAAAGCAAAGTGCTTGTTGTTAAAACATCCCTATCCAACTTTAAGCCACCATAATGGGAAAGTTCTAGATTCCTACCGGAGTTCAAACCAAGGTAGTCACACGTGTAAGACAAGAATTTATAAACAGCAGGAAGAAAAAAAAAAAAGAACCTATATACAAAATAAATTGTATCTTGGGATGCCTACCCTCAGGCTAGTACATCTTGGATGGTTTAATGACTAAATGTAGCAGTATGAGGCCAGAAAAAAACTCAAGACTCACAAATTGAGATAATTTTAAGTAGCCCATTGTATTAATTAGGTTATTGATTCAGCTGCTATAACAATGACCTGAATTAACAATGGCTTAACAAGATCGAAGTTTATTTTCTCTCTTTACAACCTGAGTGTGATATGTTGGCTTCACTTAGGATCCTTTTATCTTGTTGCTGTTATTCCTAGGCTGTTTCCATTGTTTACATGACTGATTGAAGATAGCTAGCTACATTTTAGCCAGTAGGAAAGAGGAAATGTGGTCCAGGGAGCACACTCTTTCCTTTTAAAGTCATATTTTTGCACATTTCAGTTCTGCTTACACTTCATTATCCAGAAGCCACCAGAAGACTGGGAGATAGTGTAGCTTGGTGGACTGTAGTCTGTGCTGTATAAGAAGCTGAGGTCAAGTACTGGGGACAATGAATGGGCTCTGCCATATTCTGAGCTTAGTGAAATGGAGGTTGTTGAATTTAGACTAATATAGCTGATTGTCAATTCTGATCTTTGTAGTAAGCCATTCTTCTACTTGTTTATATTAAAATTGTAATTCAGGGAGTTCCCTGGCGCTAGGTCTAGTGGTTAGGATTTGGTGATTTCATTGCTGTGGTCTGGGTTCAATCCCTGGTCAAGGAACTGAGATCCCACAAAAATAAAACCAGGTAAAAAGTGATTTTCCCTATACAGACCTAAGAGAATATGGAAGGTTAATGCCTTAATGTTCCTTTATTCACTGGAATTCAATAAAATCTTCACATCCTTTCTCCATTCTGGCCAGTGAAATCAAGGTCTTAACAGGCCTACTTTTGCTTCTAATGCTAACTAGTGAAATTCCAGAGCCAAGGCTGAAAAATACACATCTTTATAATGAATAACACCAAAAGATAGAGATGAAGGAGATGACCCTCTGCAGCAATAGAGGAAGAAGTATGGTTCTGTTTCATAAAACTAGTTCAAAGAATCTGCTTTGGTGAAGTATTAAAACATTCATAAAAACATCAATTTTGTTTTCTTGTGCAATAGGAAAACTTGTCTGAATATTCATAATCTAGCAACTTCTTTTCTTCTCTGTTCTTGAAAGTATATTTTGAACAAAAAGATCTTGTAAGACTCTTAAGACTTTTGAAATTGAATTGTTACTGTATACTGCAAAGAAAACCTTGAAAGAAAACTTGTAATTCTGATTGGTTGTCATCCTTGATAGTTTATTGCTTTGGTTATTAGCATATGTAATATTGCTATAATTTACATGTCTTAACTACTAAACACCTAAAGACTTGTAACTTTGCTCTGTCAAATCAGAAGGGAATCAGTGCCACATTTTCCTTTTCCCACATGTACAATGGTGAAAAATAAATTCCTACTAGTCAATTTATTTTAACAAAGACCAAGAGCCTGTGGCTAAATTAACAAGGGAAATTGCCATTCTTTTTTTTCTGTGAAAATTTAATATCTAATATCTTTATCTTTAGGAATTCATGAAATTAAAGCTATTTAATAGCTTATCTCTTTTTCCACATAGACTGCCCTTCATCCACCTGGGTTCAGTTCCAAGACAGTTGTTACATTTTTCTTCAAGAAGCCATCAAAGTAGAAAGCATAGAGGATGTCAGAAATCAGTGTACTGACCATGGTAAGGAGCTTTTTCTATTTTGTTTTTTCACAGATCAGTAAAGAGTGTTCAGTAATTTCTTTTTTTTTTTTTTTTTTTTTGCGGTACGCGGCCCTCTCACTGTTGTGGCCGCTCCCGTTGCGGAGCACAGGCTCTAGAAGCACAGGCTCAGCGGCCATGGCTCACGGGCCCAGCCGCTCCGCGGCATGTGGGATCTTCCCGGACCGGGGCACGAACCCGTGTCCCCTGCATCGGCAGGCGGACTCAACCACTGCGCCACCAGGGAAGCCCAGAGGCCTGATTTTTGATTATTTGAAGTCCATTAACTCTACTTGTTCAAGTAGAGTAGCCACTTAGGAATTTTAAATCGTTGTATATAAATTTGCTTATAAAGTTTATCTTGTGTCTAAAGAAAAATGTCTTTTTTCCCAGTTAAATATTTATAAATTGTTTGTCTTACTGTTTTTTTTTAAATTTCTCATACATTTCTGATAATCTCATCATTTATTTGATCATCCTCTACATTTGCTTCCACTCTGGAAATATCCATTTCATTGATGAATCAGAAAATTAGCTAAAATTGGTTAATATTACCATTACTTTTTTTGGCTAGGGTAGTGTTTTGGTTTAGAACAGTAGGTGGACATGAATTCAGTGTTTGCTATATATGAAGAAGGAAAAGCATAAGGAATACTAGGACATTTACATTTGGATTTATAAAATCTTCACAGGTATACAAAATGCTATCTTAAACCTATAATTAGGGGTATAGAAAATAGGTGACTTGTTACCTTTTGGACTGCTGAGAGCTATATTTAGAAATATTCCCAGTGCTTTGTGGTAATTTACTTGATGTTACTTGTACTTATTTTGGGTACTGTTATTGTTCATCTAGGAAAATAATTGTGAGAGGCTAAAATTTTTCTTATTTTGCAACATTTACCTTTGATTTAGATATTTTCATTATAATAGAACAAATAAATATTTTCAGTCTTTCCTTTTTGTGATCTGTGTATGAGCTACGTCACTAGCCATAAAAAGAATTAAAGACCCAAATTTAAAAAGAATTAAAGACCCAAATTACATCTCAGCAGGTAGCATCACTGGTAATGCATTGTACAAAAAAATTCACGTGAGCACATGTGTTCTTCAGGGATTTATGCTATCATTTGTTAAAGAAAATTAAAGTGTGTCTTTTTTCCTGACATATTTTTATACAGTGTTTACTTAAATTACAATGTTAAAAATCATTCAAGTTCCATTGGCTGACACAAGGTCAGAGAAAGGAATGAAAATCTCATCTCTGAACACTTAAGCCTAAACTATAACCTAGTTAAATATTTCCCTTGAGGATTTTTCTAAATTGGCATTTTGGTTACATTTCACAACTAAGTACAAGTAAGTACGAGGGTAAAACAGATTAAGTCTGTATGACATTTAACAGGAGGTGATAGCAGGTAGAACTGATAAGAAAACCATCATAGAATTTTTTAAAATGGAGCTATGACTGAGAGAGAGAACCTTGCTGAATTCTAACTTTGGATTAAAGTATTAAGTATTTTAAAGGTCAGTCTTATTTTTTCTTTTAAAAGTTCTTAATTACACAATTAGTGCACAGTCGCTATATAGAAAAGCACATATGCAAATATTTTAAAAATTAAATTTCCCTAAATTGTACTATCCTAAGGAAATGTAATGACTATTAACATTTTGGTAAGTATCCTTCTAGACTTCCAACCCCCCAGGCAGATATATTTTAATAAATATTTGATATATATGTATATATACATGTATATATGTATACATATATATACTATATGTACATATATATTTCCATAATCTACATTTTCCCTTAAAAATATTTTTTCATGGCAGTAAATATAGAATGCATATTTCCTAATAACTGTACACTATTCCTCTATATAGATATGCCGTAATTGATTTAATCCTCTAATATTGCTTATTAAATTATTTCCAATCTTCCAGTGTTGTGATGAACATCAATGATTGTGCCTATTTGAGCAGAGCCAATGATTGCCTTGCATACATCTTGCCAAATTGTCTCCAAAAAGGTTTTACTAATTTTTACTCCAGCTAACCACTTATGACTTCCTATTTTTCTACACCCTAAGCCAGCACTGTTTAATTGGCACGTCTGAAACTCTTATTTTCATTCTTTTACCAGTGAAATTGCATTTTTCACACACTTCTGTGTTACATTTCCTTTCCTGAGGGTGAATTGTCTTTTTTTTTTTAATTGAAGTATAGTCGATGTACAATACTAAGTAAGTTACAAATTGAACAATATAGTGATTCACAATTTTTAAAGGTTTTACTCCATTTTTGGTTACTATAAAATATTGGCTATATTCCAGTGTTGTACAATATATCCTTGTAGCTTATTTTATGCATAATAGTACCTCTTAATCCCCACCCCTATGTTGCCCTCTTCCCCCATCCCTCTCCCCACTGGTAAGCACTAGTTTTTTCTCTATATCTGTGTCTACTGCCTTTTTAACAGTCTGAGACCAATTTTTTTTTCTTCTATTAAGGTGTTTGCCTGTTACTTTTTATTCATAACAGAGCTTTAGTCTACCCAGTTTGATTTTCTTCTTTAACAGTATGGTTTGTCTGGGGGGAGATTTTAGGCCCCATAGTTTTCTTTTCCCCTGTAGTTAAATTTATTTTTTAAGCCTCTTTTAAAAGATGTGAAAGTAATTGCCTAATACAAATTTTTCTTACCACGTCGTGACCTAATGGCTCTTTCTCGTTTCCATATATCTGTTAATTACCAAAAAGTTACTGATTTTAGAGTGGTGTCATGAATACAATAGCCTATTATTTAAGTTTCCTATAATTTCTCAGTGTTCCCTGGATCAGCAGCATCAGTGTCACCTGGGAGCTGGTTAGGAATGTAAATTCCTAGGCCCCATGTTACTCCAGCTAAATCAGAAGCTCTGGGTGTAGGAGCCAACACTGTTTTAACAAGCCCTCCATGTGATTCTGGTGCACACTAAAGTTGGAGAGCCACTGATCCAAGGCAGTATTCTCAAGTTTTTGGAAGTTTTTGTTAAGTCAGGATGATTTTGGAAGAATGTAATTTAATGATAGGAAAGACATCCTCATCTCTCCATGTAGTACCTGGATTGGTTGTAGTACCCAAAGCTTCCAAGATAACTTTAAAAATGTTTAGGATCAATGACTTCTCCTTGGAAAATTATGAAAATTTTAACTTCTAAAATTACTGAGACTGGAAAGTCATGTTTCTTAGAAACATTTTTATGTTTATTCCTCACTTAGCTGAGTACAGCTGAAAGGATGTATTTTTCCCAGGGGTTAGATGTACCTTCCCCACCAGATTTCTGGTTGCTATAAGTTCTGATGTCATCATTCATTCTTCACTTGCAAAAACATGCAATACAATGAGAGAAACTAACTCCATTAGCATTTTCTCCTAAGTATTATCCAGTTAAGACAGTGGAATGATTTTTTTAATTTGCAAGAGAATCTTTGTTGGGTTAAGAAACAAGATTAAATATATCTGGGAAAAGTGAAGTTACTGCTAATATTTTATAGGGTGCTATGTAGCTTATAGATTGAAAGGATAAAAAATGTGAGACATAAAATATATGTGGCTGCTGCTCTTTACTCAAACCAGGTGAGACAGTACCAGGAAATATCAGCTATCCAATGAGAACAAGGATCAAGGACCTCCTTTATCACTTTCCCTAACCAGGACTTCCCTAAGGGCAACCACAGAGGAAAATATGGGAAGGCATAGGCTTCAGGCAGCAGGCACATGGTGGCCAGTTAAGTGAGGCAGGTCAGAGACCGCTTGTTACTTGAACTTCACTAGGTCTTGGGACTGTTCTGGCAAGGTGCCCTGGTAGTTTTCAGCTCTCCTCAGTGTGGTCAGAGCTACTCCTCCCTATAATTGTGAACTGAGGGCAGGAGGGGCCATGATTGCTAGAGGAAGGGGTAGTGAAAAGTTGAGATGCAGGAAGTGTGTTCTACTGCTCCAGCCTTCCCATGATGTTTTCTTTCCATGTTGTTTACAAGGTTACTAACCCTAAGTGAATGAAATAAAAAGTATGATTCTGTTCAGTTTATCACATTATCATTTTACTTTTCTCATGAGTATATTGTCTCTCCAGAAATGTGCATGACATTTTCAAGATTTTTTAAAAGGATGTAAAATATAATGTATTATAATAATGTATAATTTGTATATACTTCATGTGATTTTCATTGATTTGGGGAACATGCTGACTTCTCCCTAAAATAATTTCAGGAGCAGACATGATAAGCATACATAATGAAGAAGAAAATGCTTTTATACTGGATACTTTGCAAAAGCAATGGAAAGGCCCAGATGATATCCTATTAGGCATGTTTTTTGACACAGATGGTAAGTGATATTTAAATTCTTACATTTTTTTCTTAATGTTAGTAAAACTGATAACTTTCTTTGATTCTTCAATACTGTAGTTTGCTATTTCCTGTGGTTTCCAGGTATTGTATTTTCAGTATGCACCCATGTACCACAGCTTTCCCCTGAGCAGCTCAATGTGTGTCACATATGAGAGTTAAAGTTGATTCTTTCATCTGGATTAAAATATTCTTCTAGACTCAGTATTTCTGTAATATGGCAGGGTAATAAAAATTGGTACTAGTGTCAACAATAGGATAAAGTTAGACAACTGTCAAGATAATACTATGTAAATGTATTTATTGTCACTGTTGAAAATAGAAAGTACATAATCATTTTCAAAATGAAATGAAATTACTAAGGTTGCCATTAACATTTTAACTATTTTCTTGACTATTTTTTTATGAAAATTATATATATATTTTAATCACAAATGGGATCTTCTTCAGAACCTTTTTGAACCAGTATGTTTTGCCTGTGTATAGGATATATTCCTCCTTCTAATTTAAATCCTACAATCAAAAGCTTAGACCAGACATATCTTAGTAACTTCCCACCTTTAAAACTGGACCCAGGAAATCCCTGGTGGTCCAGTGGTTAGGACTCCATGCTTTCACTGCTGAGGGCCCAGGTTCAATCCCTGGTTAGGGAACTAAGATCCCACAAGCCATGAGGCGTGGCCAAAAAGTTTTTAAAAAACAAAGCTAGACCCTTTTCTTTAACACATTTTTTAAAAAAAAAATAAAGCTAGACCCTTTTCTTTGACTTTAACACATTTTATACTGTCATAATGTTAAAAATTTTCCTTAACTGACAGATGACAGTTTCAAGTGGTTTGACAAGTCAAATATGACATTCGTTAAGTGGTCAGACCAAGAAGATGGCGAGGATCTAGTTGACACCTGTGCCTTTTTGCACACCAAGACAGGTGATTGGAAAAAAGGAAATTGTGAAGTTTCTTCTGTGGAAGGAACCCTTTGTAAAGCAGCTAGTAAGTATAACTGAAGGCCTTTTTCCATTCTAAGAGAGGTGGGGAAAATAGGGCTGGTTTTAAAACAATTTTGTGATGTGTGCCTCAATATAAAGAGGAAGTAAGACTTTAGAAGATACTGGGTTGGTTTGCTTCCGAGACTCTTGGAAGTCAAATATGTAATCCTATTACATTTCAGAGGTAGGGCCAGATCATGTGAACCAGGCATACTTTTATTCTGCTTATTCTTAGACCTTCTAAGAAGTCAAAAATTTCTTACGTTGTTCAAAGGAATTATAATAGCCTCTTTGTGATTTGATTAAACAGTGGAAGTGGTGAAAAATAATCATGGCTGATTCCAGAATTCTAATGTTAGCGTACAAAGAATTTGATTCAGTACAAGGACATCTTTGATTAGGCCAAGAAAAATTGCATCATAGTTTATAATTTACTCTGGATTAAAGTATAAGTTTTCTTCTCACACATCACAGTGCTTTCTAATGAACAAAATTATCCTGTCCCAAAATATTTTCGTATTATTGTTAAACATTAGACAGTTTGTTCTTTTATGTTTTAGAAAGAATTGTTGGGCTTCCCTGGTGGCGCAGTGGTTGAGAGTCCGCCTGCCGATGCAGGGGACACGGGTTCGTGCCCTGGTCCGGGAAGATCCCACATGCTGCGGAGCGGCTGGGCCCGTGAGCCATGGCCGCTGAGCCTGCGCGTCCGGAGCCTGTGCTCCGCAACAGGAGAGGCCCGCGTACCGCAAAAAAAACAAACCAAAAAAAAAAAAGAAAGAATTGTTTTCTCACTAAAGACATTTAAATTTCAAAATACGATTTTGGGTTGCTTGAAACAAGTCAGAAACAGCCATTTCCCGCATTGCATCCTTAATATTCCCCTTCTCCAACTGCAAACCAAAACTATACATCTGCCTCCGATTATTTCCTTTCTTTACATCTGGAACTACATACAATTTTTTTTTTTTAAACTTGCCTCAGCAGGGTTTTTGACTAATCAGTCACACTTTTATGGTAGTAGCATTTGACTTCCAATATTTGTTGGATTTTTTTTAAAGTTGGTTCTTTTCATATACTATGCCTCAGGGCACCATTATATAAGACAAATTTTTAATTAAACTATAACTTCAAAACATCAGAAATAGTGAGCAAATCTGTACTACCAAGGTAAGGTAACAATTGTATACTTTTACTGTTTCTACAGACTTTCCAACCCAAATCCTCTTATTTCCCTCATTTCATCACACTGTCTTTTTCTCGAGTTCCCTTATTCTTTTTCCACCAACTGAGCTAATGTGTTTTTAGCTCTCTACATCCTTTTTTAAAAAAACTGAGTTCAAAACAGATAATACAGACACATGACCAAGCAATAGAAATATGGGTAATACTAAGCTATTAAAGGGTTCGTTTTAAGCTACTTTGAAAGTGTTTAGAAGCATTCTTAGAATAGGCATACTTAAATTAATTATGATTTTCTTTTGTATTCTAGTCCCATATGAAAAGAAATATTTATCAGGTAAGTATGGTCTTTTGTTAAATTTTTCCCACAAGAAAGAATATAAGATTCTAGCATATTAAAGTAGTACTGAAGACCTCTTTAGATGACAGTGTAAAGTAGAACAACTTTTATAATACAGAAAGACTTGACATTTTAAATATATCTGCAAATTATGTATGAAATGAACATTTTTTTAAAACACCAAATTCTATCTCATCGCTCCATTATCTGTTTTTGTGGGAAATGACTGCATCTTTTGTTAAAAAATTTTTTTCTTATAGTTGTAATTACAGTTCATGAAGAATCTGTCTTAGGGCTTACTAAGTGTATTTTTTGGGAAAGGAACAGGTAATATATTTACGTGGTTCCAAAAGCAAAACTATACAAGGCAAACACTGAAAAATCTGTCTCCACCCACTGTGCCTCCTTCCATCCTATTCTACCTGAACCCTTACTGGGCACTAATTCAGTTTCTTCTTTAAATGTCTAGTGTTTCTTTTGCCAACATAAACAAATTAAGAGATATGACTTACTTTTTTATTCACTAAATAGTCTAAATATCTCTCCATATCATTACCTATAGATAAATCTTCATTCCTTTTTTACAACTGTATACTCATCCATTGTATGGATACATTCAATTATTTACCAACTCCAGACCCCTACTGGGTTGTTTCCAAACATCTGCTATTATAAGTGCTGCAAGGAATGAATCACCTTGCACAAAAACATGTTTATCTTAGATTCCCTGAAATATAACTGCTGTATTGACCAAGAATATATAACTTTGATCAATACTGATAGTTTCAGAGAAATTGTACCATTTTGCATCCCCAAAAATAATGTATGAATGCCTGCTATGAATTTTTTTCAAATTGTGTAGCATAGTTTTTAACCTCCATATTTTTGATGTGTAATTAACTGAGGATAAAATGCACAATCTTAAATGTACACCTTGATGGTTGCTTATGTATATACCTGTATAACCACCACTCAAATCGAGATAGAACATTTCCATCACACCACAAAATTCCCGCATGCCCCTCCCAATAAATGCCCACCCTGCCAGCATCCATCCCACAGGTAACCACTATTGATTTCTATCACCATAGGTTAGAGTTGTTTGTTCTTGAACTTCACATAAATGTAACTTTTTCAGTCAGAATATTTTTTTGATTCATCAGTGCTGCACATATTGTACTTTTTCTATTGCTGCATACTACTTTATAAACACACCACAATTTGTCCATTCTCCTGTCTATGGATATTTGATCATTATTAGTCTGGCATGAATGTGATCGCACTATGAACATTCTCATACTTTTTTTTTGGATCTTTGTTCTCATTTTCCTTGAGTGAAACAGCCATAGGATAGCTAATAATGTTTAGCATTATTAGAAGTAATCAAATAATTTTTCAAAGTGGTTGAACCATGTTAACATTCCTGCTGACAACTTCTATTTGCTCTCATCCATCCGATGATGGTCTTGTCAGTCTAATTTTAGCCATTCAGATGGGTATGTAGAGTGATATTATTTTAATTTCCCTGATGAAAAATGATGTTGAGCACCTTCACACATTTATTAGCCATTTGTATATCTTCTTTTATAAAATGCCTATTCAAGTCTTTTGCCCTTTTTTCCTTAATTATCATGATTGCTTTCTCTCAGTTTGGAGCTTGCTATGACAGAAGAGGAAAGGAGTGTTTATGGGTTCACTGGGTTCATGTGTATATGAGAGTTAAATCCTCACTCCTCTATAAGATGAATATATGTAACATCTTAAAAAAAATCAAGCAAAGCACCACTTCACATTCATTAAGTTGGCTATCAAAAAGAAAAAAGAAAGGGAAGAAATGGAGAAAGAAAAGGAGAGAGAGAAAGAGAAAAAAAGAGAAATGGAGGGAGGGACGAAGGAAAGGAAAGAAAGAAAACAGAGGGACTTCCTGGTGGTCCAGTGGTTAAAACTCTGTGCTTCCACTGCAGGGGGCATGGGTTTGATCCCTGGTTGGGGAACTAAGATCCCACATGCTGCACAGTGCAGCCAAAACCAAACCAAACCAAACCCCCAAAAAAAGAAAACAGAAAATAATGAGTGTTGACAAGAATGTGGAGACCGTGGAACCTCTGTGCACTACTGATGGGAATGTAAAATGGTGCATCCGCTGTGGAAACAGTACAGGAGCTTCCCAAAAAATTTAGCATAGAATTACCATATGATCCAGTATATACCCAAAAGATGTGAAAACAGGGACTTGAACAGAATTTAAACCACCATGTTTATAGCAGTTTTATTCTCAGTAGCCAGGAAGGTGGAACCAAATCAAGTGTCCATCTACATACAGATGAATGGGTAAGTAAAACATGGTATATACATACTATGAATATTATTCAGCCTTAAATCTGACACATGCTACAACATGCATGAACCTGGAGGACACTAGGCTAAGTGAAATACGCCAGTCACAAAAGGACAAAATACTGTATGGCTAATTATTTGAGGTACCTGGAGTAGTCAGCCTTAGAGACAGAAGGTAGAATGTTGCCAGGGGCGGGGGAGAGGGGGGATTGGGGACTTAATGTTTAATATAGTTTTCAGGTTTGCAAGATGAAAATTCTATAGTTGAATGGTTGTGACACAGCACAACAATGTAAATGTACTTAATGCTACTGAACTGCACACTTAAAAATGGTTAAGATGGTAAATTTTGTTATGCATATTTTACAATTAAAAAAAATTTTAAATCAAAGAGCAGTATAAGCATGCATGGAGGCAAATAACAGAAGTAACAAGAGTGGCTGCTTTGAGGAATGGTAATTAAGGGTGAGTAATAGGGCAGGAGGAACACAGTATTTTCATTACATACCCTGTAGAACTATGAATTTTAAGCTATGCACATGTATACTTTGGATAACATAAAATGATATATGCAAATAGAAATATATGGTGAAACCTTCAGTGTGGATAATTTCCATTTTAGGATCTTAAAGTAGACTGGAGACCTGCAAAGTTTATTTCAAATTTTGAAGTATGGCAATTATTCAAGCTAAGAAATATAAATCTTGACAGGAATAAATGTGTGTAACTGTTTTTCTAACCAATGTGAGAAATTCTCAAAATAGTGAAATATTTATGTGATGAAACTATATTTGTGCTCCCCAAAAAGCAATACTATCAACTTGTGTATCCTGATTTCCCATATTTTCTTTTGTCTTTTCCTTTTCAGATAACCACATTTTAATATCAGCTTTGGTGATTGCTAGCACAGTAATTTTGACAGTTTTGGGAGCAGTCGTTTGGTTCCTGTACAAAAGAAGTTTGGATTCTGGTTTCACCACAGTTTTTTCAGCTGCACCCCAATCACCTTATAATGATGACTGTGTTTTAGTAGTTGCAGAGGAAAACGAATATGATGTTCAATTAGACTAAGGTTTTGGAAATCTCAGATTAAGACATCAAATACCTTGACAGTGATTCCTATGCAAGATTTTAATATAAAGCCTAACAATGAAAATCATGGTTTTTATGATGTATTACCTAATTCCAGTAACATTCACTATTCTCATGTAATCAGACTGTGACAAAAATTAATCTTTAGGATTATAAGAACAAAGTTTTTAAAAAAGAAATAATCTTAGATATAATTTAATGGTTTTAACCACCTCTCCAAATGCACCTTTCACTTGAATGAAGGAAAGCTTAAAGCCCAAGTATTAATAGTAAATCAGGTAAAAAAAACCCAAACAAACCCAGTCTACTTGTTTTACCTCCTCCATCTTCCCTCCCAGAGTTGAACCACCTTAGTTTATAGTTGAATTTAAAAAAAAGAAAAATTCTACTTATCACTATAATTTTAGCAATCACTAGGTCTTTAGTAATTTCTATGGTCTTGCTCCTTTATCAATAAGGTATGGAGACTAAACCTGACCTTAAAATAGATTCTCTACATTTAGATATCACTTATGCTGGTTACTCTGATAATTCCTCTAATATTTCCATCTTCATGATTTACAAGTAGAAAATTTTACAGATTTTTAACACCCCATATGCCACATAATTATACAGTTTCAGTACTTTTAGAACACTGTTTTGGACCACAAACAAACAGTATTTAGCACTGATCGTAAATGGTCAGAATTTCAGTAAGAGAGTTAATAAATTTTGTGAAACAAAAAAAATTACAGCCATACCAGGAAGGTGTGGAGGAGGCTGGCATTGCGGGTAACTCTTGGGTCACAGTGTCCTTCAAGGATTTTTTTCTCCTACCACCATATCTGTTCCTATATATCTCATGCTCCCCAAGCCTTGATGAAGTTTATCATTGACATGAAACCTGTGTAAGCAATAACTGCAGAGAAAAACTAAATACTACTGTAGTGATCATGTTCAAAGTTTTCAGTATGTGTATTGTACATTTTAAGACAATGGTGAAATAATCATTTGGGGGGTAAAAAATGAAAATGGAAGAAAGCTGAAACAAGAATTTCTTTAGCAACTTAAAAACACAGTATTAGAAAAGATAATGTATGTACTTCACATAACATTGTATTTACTATACGTAGAAACTTGAAAGTGCGAGGAAAGTAATCTTTCTCCCTAATGCATATCCCATCAATCATCTTATGGGAATACTTTTCATATGGATAGAGACACTATCTCTCAAGGTTGACCAGTGGCAACGAAGTCCTAGCTTGCGCCATCTGTTTCCACTGGCCACCATGAATCAAACATCCCTCGTCACAATTAATGGCAGTTTTCTTAATGAGACATGAATAACTGCAAAGTGAATAATGTGACTATGTGGTACTAAAAACCAAATTTTATACTAGGTGTTATTACAAAACAATTATGCTCTGTAAAAGTTTTGAGATTTTGTGTATTGAGATGTCTATTTTATTACTGATAGAGTATTAATAGTGCTGCTAATCGTGAACATTAGACTGGAATTCCTTACTGCTTTTGCTACTCAAATTCTACCACTCCGTTAAGAACTGAGGCCAGCCATCTGTTCCTTAAAGCTTTGTAACTATCAATCACAGATCTTTACAGTATCTAATACAGTAGCCACTAGCCACATGTGGCTATTTAAATAAAGCTCATTTCTTCAATTGCACTAGCCATATTTCAAATGCTCAGATCACATGCAGTTAGGAGCTACCACGATGGGCAATGCAAATTGTAGAACATTTCCATTATCATAGAAAGTTTCAGTGGACAGTGCTGCTCTAGAGTCTCCCCTTCCACTTCTACGTAACTTTCTTCAGTTCATTTCAATAACTTCAACCTAATAATGACAGCTCTACCAAAATGGCTGTTTTAACTGATTTAATTTTCCATGTTTGATTTTATTTTCAAACAAGTCCTTAAAGACCCCAGTAATGCAGCGCTAAATCTTAAGTCTCCTTATATATCTGAACATCTGTAATAGGCCCTTGTATCTATTTGGTGGTCAACAGATAACTGAATCATTCAAGTCTGTATTTATTTTTAATATTAACAGTAACATTAGCATGCCTGTTTACATTCAGAATGTATAAACTGCCTTCTTCAAACAGCTTGGTTCTATCCAATAATGACAATGTAATTCTTATGTTTGGCAACTATTACTACTATCATTACTTTTAGCTACCATTTACTTTTTTTTTTTTTGGTACGCGGGCCTCTCACTGTTGTGGCCTCTCCCGTTGCGAAGCACAGGCTCCGGACGCGCAGGCTCAGCGGCCATGGCTCACGGGCGTAGCCGCTCCGCAGCATGTGGGATCCTCCCAGACCGGGGCACGAACCCGTGTCCCCTGCATCGGCAGGCGGACTCTCAACCACTGCACCACCAGGGAAGCCCCTACCATTTACTTTTAACTACATTTTCTTAGGAATTTGCAATCTTAAATTCTTAGGAATTTGAGTAGTGTATGGTCTCTATTTTGTTCAGAATTTAAAAGTGATACCAATGAAAGATTTTCCTTATTCCCTCTAATTCACATTTACAGGACATAAGAAGCTAATACAATACTGAAATACTAAGTGGTACAAAGGAACTACAAGAATACTATAAAGCTCAAGCCACTGTCTCTATCTCTGTCATTTAGCAGTTAATATAGCAAAACCATAAATAAATTGTATGCACACCAATGGAATGTTTTCTATCATTTACTTAAAATTTTTAAATAAATTTTGTGGGTTAAGACACTATATTTTCATGCTGAGTTCTATTAAAAGCATAAATGTTTCAAATTCAAAGCATCCCTAAAGACCTGTAGAATAGATATGGATACTGGCATCCTTAAATTTTGCATATCTGCTTTAAGGAAGGCAACGCAAAGATAACAGGCAGAAGTTGAACAAATGTTTTAGAAACAAACAATTATATTTCATATAAAATGGTATTTAAAATAAGATTCTTGGCTATAAGGTTTGAAGCTTCTTTGAGCACCAGTTTAAAAGGAAACATTTCCAACTATAAAGTAAATCAATCCGTATGCACTTTATTTCAAGCCAAAGTTTTACATTAAGACCAACAATCTGACTGAATGTGGGCAAACTGCTGATTCACATGTGAGAAATTACATGGTTTCTATTTAGGTTCTGAAAAAGTAGCTTGACAAAAGACTTTATTTAACCTGAAACCCGCCTGAAGGCGTTTTTAAGTGTATCCTAAGGGTGTTGACAGAAAAAATATACAGTGTTATGGACATATACACAACTCAGGACCACAGTATGGTGAACAGTTAATGTTCATCTCTTCTCTAAAGGTAGTGAAAAATATTAAGTCATCAAATAAATGCTTAGAATTAGCAAGGAACAGTTAAAAATGACCAGGATCCAAACAGGTTATTTATATCATATTTATCTATAAAGAAGTGACAACACTAAAAAACACATTGAAAACCAGTGTTTTAAACTCTGAATGTGGGATTTAAAAATATTTCATTAACTTGAGACTGCAATAATATTTTTAACCAAATAGCATCTGACTGGCAATTCTGATATAATTTACAGCTGTAATATTCCTAAAAGGAATATCTACATACTATGGCCTATCAAATATAATCTGCATTTTGCATATCAATACAAAAATTCATCCATTTGTACACTTTATTTTTATATATTTTAAAAATTAGATTTCATTGCTAAGTGAATTTAGAATTCAAATTAAACTTGGAAACAATATAATGAATGCTCTTCTTAACTTTCTCCCCATTCTTTTTTTTTTTTTAAACACTGGAAGCAAATGATTATGAAAATGAGACCGCAACTTAAGGCATTTTAAAAAGAAAAATAATTAGGTGCCATTTGGCAATTTATTCTAAAAGCATATTTTGTCCCACTTTTTTCACTAACGAGACTAAAACACCAACCTTTTTTCATAAATATAACTACAGTAATCACAACACAAAAAAAGGGCTGTCAGCATTGCTTAGATATTTAAAACGAGGGTAACACTTTCCCCACTCATCTAAAAGAAAAATACTTTTAATTACCAGTTTATAAACATCAGATTCACTGGCCATGTTAAAAGGCCCAGAATTTAAATTCAGCAACACTTGAGAATGAACATACATATACATGCATAATATGTGTGTGTGTGTATATATATATATATATATTCATTCTATATATATATATAGACAGTAAATGTATTCAATAGGTATTTCCCCAGAAAATTAATTCATACTTAATTGCCAGTTTTAATAAACACTGTTCACAGATCATCCATTTGTCTCATATGAAGTTAGGCAATATCAAATGTTCTGTTATGGTCTCCATCTTCTTCAGAATCATCCTCTGAAGCTGTTGAAAGAAAACAGGATGATCAAGAATGATTTTAAGGGGGATGAGAATGGAAGTGTAAGTATGAAGCCAGAACAGCAATGACTTGTACGATAAAAACCCCAATGTAGTATATGCCAGGGTTAGGGTGGTCTGACTGTGGGTGAGGCCCGTCTACAATGCTCCCACCCCCACACTTTTTTCTTTTGTTAGTTTTTATTAAAATGAAAATGTTTTAAAATGTGGTTCAAGAACATCTAAAAAGTTTCTGAGATCAATTTGTGTTCATAGTAGCTAATGAGAAATACACTAGAGAAAGAAAGAGTAAACTTAAGGCAAATGCTCTCACACACCTGAGTAGAATCTGGCTTATTACCGCTGCATGTTTGATGTTATCGATGAGAATGAAAAAAAATGTACATAGAATAATAGGTTATGGGTGTTCTTGAAATTTACATCAGAGCTATGTCTATACAATGCCAAGAAAAAGCTCTATTTAGTTAGTCAAAAAAGCTTTATATAGACACAGCCTAAGTTAATGTAATTGGTTTTAGTAAAAACCTTTTGTTGAGATTACTCCTATGCCTCCACGTTGTCAGAAATTTATCACTCTTGCAACATGTCCGACCTCAATTTATTTTAGAGTCATTAGTGGCTCAAGGGTTTAATATAAAACTTCCACAAACGTCTTTAAGAAGGACACACTAAGTACAAGACTATGTAACTCTCTGCATGTGAAGGAAAACGGAAGTTCACTAAACATCCTACCAGCATTTCCCCTATTATCAAGGGCAGAAAGGTTAAATGTACACTCTTCTTGTATTTAATACTGGACAATTTAAGGGCAACCAGCAAATGGTATCAACAAGAAAAAATTATGCAACACGTACATATGAAACTTCAATCTCCATATATTTACCTTGCAGAAATTTAAAATCCATTTTAAATAAATATCAAGCATATACTTAGCTCATGAAGAGTAAATCCTATGCTTTTATGCAATATCATGGAGAAATGTCAAACAAAAATAAAATCGCTTTTCAGAGAATTTCTGTTTTCTATTAGATTAACTCTACAGAAGAAAATTCAGTCAGAACCAATTTTCAGAATGTATTAATACTCTAGTACTTAGGAGTTAACTTGTAGCACCCACATCTTTCACTCTCAGTTGAGTCTGGGTATATATTTCAACTTCACCTTTTCCCTCTCATTCACATGTTGGGAGTAGACCCTCCTATATGTTTAGAAAACTAAATTCTAAATGAGAATGTTAGTTGAAAAAAAAACAAGCAATCTGGGGAAAATGTACACTGCAACAAATTACTCTCATCACATTTGACAAAGTATCAATTATAATTTACAAAAGAGAGATCTTTGTATTAGCTAACATGATGGATCTGTACTAAGAAGGTATGAAGGAAAAAAAGATTTACACTAATGAAGTCCCACTTTACTATACCATTTGATTCCTTTATATACCAATTCCACACATACTAACTAAAATTGTGAAAATGCATTACCTAGTTGTACCTCTAATCCTTTTAAAACTTTAAAAAAACCTTACTTCAAAGGATGCTAAGCTTTCTCTAAATTTTGTAAAAATATTATGCACACTACAGGTTAACAGTCCAAGTATTCTGAAGATGAGTATAGAAGATAATCAATTGGAGAATACATATATAAAAACACTTCAAAAGAGTGTACTGGAATCTGATCATGGGATGCCAGTTGCTTTGGGTGAAAAAGCACAATAGGTAGGGTAATCTTGGATTCCCAGGAACTGTTCCAGAGCCACCAATATCTGTGCCCACCTGGTATGAAGCACCCTGGAGGTTGTAGGACTTTGAGAAGAGGGTAAGCTGTGCAGATGCCTGTAAAGATTTGGGCATTAAGTGCCTTCACATAGGAGCCCAGGCAGAAGTCCTAAAGCTGGAACGTGATCTTAAGAGATTGGAGCTGCTGGCGGAGCTGGCTGCCTATTAAAGGTCCATGAGGACCTGAACAAGGAGCAAAAAAAAAAAAAAAAAACTATGGCTTCTGTTAGGGACTCAGAATTAGGACTCTTTCACCACTATATTCCTAGAACTATATATAAACCCAGGAACATCTTTTATGATCTAACAAAGCTAAAGAACAAGTAAAATTTCACACACAAAATAAAAAATCTAAAGAAGTGTGTTTTGATTAGTAGTTAAACGTCTTCTTTTTAAAAAGTGTTAACATTAAAAGTGTTAAAATTAAGGTGATTAAATATATATTTTTATTTTAAATAAAATACCGATGGTTAAAATAACACCCTTCCAGACATTAAAATTAATTTAATTTTTAAAAAATAGGCTCTTAAAAAACTAGTGTCAGTTGCCCAACCCATCTTTCCCAAATAAATTATTCTGGTATTATTAAGCCTATAAATGAAGCTCTAATTTGGAAGAAAGAGTATATATATACTTAGGTTTTACTCTGTGGGTTTAATTTGCAAAAGTAAATTCAACAAGTCTGGGGAGGGGAAATTCCACCTACTTTCGAGATCTTCCATATGTGCCTGAAGAGTTCTTGCAAGGTTAATAAACTAGAAACAATGCAGAAAGAAATATAGTAGTTTAAATGTAGCAAATGGATCTAAAGTAAGAATCAGTATAAGAGATTCATTTCTACTTAAAAGTCAAACATAATTTTAAACCTTTAAATAGGGGGTCTTTCTCCCCCCACATCAAAACTTACAAGCTTAAGGATATGATTTTTTTAATGTCTTATATAATCATTATTACCTATGTAAAAATCATATATTTATCATGTAGAAATTGGGAGCAGATACAATATTCTATGAATACCGCTGTCTTCTTGCATTGATATACTTCCAAAAACTATGGAGAAAAAAAATTAAACCTCTGCATTTTGGACCCAAGTGAATTTTAGTGGTCAATTAAAATAATAAATCAGTATTTTCCTGCCTAGAAGTATTACATTTGACTCTGTACTTTTAAAAAAATCCTAAAAGTGACTTCCACTTTAATATTAACTTGTGTATACCTTTTACAAAGGCATGAATTCAACACATATTATATACTTTATATGGTTCGTTCACTCTGAAGAGATAAGTTGCCTGTTTAGAAATCAAGAGCTCTTTGCTCAAATTCTGAAAGCTCTTGATAGTTCATTCTCTTTTCTCTGAATGATAATAATCTGTCAACTGGCTCACAGGAATAATGTTTACATGATTACAGAAAAATGTCCTACCTATATACACTGAATTGGCTATTTGATAATTTTCAAAATATAATGGAAACATTATACCTCACCATAAACTCTATTAAATTTTCATCACCAAGAGAACATCTATATAAAAAATAGTTTGAAGGATATGTTTATGAACACATTTCAAGATATTAGTTGTTCAGAGATATAGACTCTAGTCCCTGCTGCATAAAATGGGCAAGGCAGTAGAGTATAAATTTCCATAACAGTACCATTTAATTAAAAATAACTAACAAACAGCTAGCTTAAGTGTTAAATTAAGGCAATACTGTATAGACTAAATACCAAATAGTCCAGATCTTAAGTAGTTTGAAATATGGAGGCTTAAAAACGACTACACTGGTAATCTTTTACAAGATAGTAACAAATAAATTGTAGTTAATTTCCCAGACTCTTTCAGTTTTTGGAGTTCAATTTAAGGTTTCTAAGTTAAAATACTGAGTCTTGTTTTTGTTTAATTAAAAAGAGCATTTTCCTTAGTACTTCCAATTCTGTCCCTGTTTTTCACTGAAATATATTCCAATCACCTTCAACAGCTAGAAAATTACTTCTTTTTCTAAAACAGCTTTATGAGAAAATTAGGCTGCTTGATACAGAGGTAAGGCAGACAGCAATTTCTATTAAATCTACAGTACCTTTAATTTTAAGAAAGATTTTAATGTAAGAACTCCCCAAAGGAAATAGACTGTGAACATATAAAACAATCTGCTTTCCAAAGCAAACACTTGTTGCATCACATCCTCCCTTTTCCCCTGCTCCAAGGTTACTTACTCGGACACGGGTGCTTGGTTCATTCGTATTTCCCATCATATCAGAAAAGCTTTGTTCGCACAAGTGCAATAACACAACTAGGTAGAGACCAGAGCTGATAAACTCATACTCAGCCTTCAACAGGGAAGCAAAAGAGAAAAAGAAAAATATGGAGAATGAAAAATTAATAGACAAGAGATTGACATCCAAAGTATACTGAGAAACTAGAGGAAATGTATTCACATCCAGTCTTAGTAAGAGATACAGCACCATCTATTAAACCAAGAAATAAAAAGTCACCCTCCATAATTTCATAATTTTACTAATGCTGTAAGGTGTACAAATAGGTGTGTGAATATCCTCTTTATTTTCAAACAGTCTTCTTTTATGTAATTTATATAAAAGTGGGACTTTTAACTCATTTGATGGTAGAATGAATGCTGTGGTTCTATCAAGTTATAATGTGTCTCAGATTTTATTAATACAAATGGCTATGAATGTTTACTTAAAATTATCACTTCATCTATAGCTAAATCAATAAATTATACAATTAAAACGTAGTCAAATGGGTCAAGTGTTTATTACATAATATAATTAACTTTAAGGCAACAGTAAATATAAAAATGAACTAATAAAGGTAATAGAGTAACTGTTCTTCATATCATTCACATAGAAATTTATAGTGGGTAAAAACTGTCCTTTGGTTCAAAATTGTTGTTTTGAGGCTAAGAATACAAGTCATGAATATAGTGTTATTAAAAATCTAATCTATCCTGTAATTTTTATACAGTGAACTACCTGTAAGTTGTACCATTTTTGGCAATTAACTCATCTGAAGTTAAGAACTATACGTTCTTAGTAACAACTTCAGCAAGTAACTGGTTATCAGATTCCACAGAGCATTCAAGAAATTTGAAATTGACTTATTAACACTTTCTTTAAATCTTCACTTACTTTTCTTATTTTTAACTTAAAAGGAAATAAATTTATGTCCTCAAAATTTTTTTTAAAAATTTTAATGTTTATCACCTTGAAAAAAATGAAGCTACTGGACAATGAGGAAATAAACTGCATTAAACTAATCATTTCAAATGAGAGTAGTTCTTGGGCCCCCAGAATCCAAGATTCACACAGAACAAAGAAGTTAAAGCCAGGAAGCTTAATCAAGACTGTCACTGCTTTTACAATGACTCCACCTAATATTTCCTCACACTTAAATTATTTAAGATTGTGGGTCATTAAATCCTTGGAGAACCATGAAAACATTCCTGGTTGAATCGAAATGCCAAGAACTACCTTTAAGAGACATGATAGAGCACCTAGAAAAGAAAGAATGGCAGAAGAAAACCATCCTTTGAAACCTACTCTCATTTTGAGAAGATGGAAAAAAAAAATTTTCTTTCCATCATTCTATTTTTACATACTCTTTCCCCTGTTCTTTAAAATACCAATGGCTCAGCTGTCTATAGAGAGACTCCTTAGGGATTTAAGACAATTCCTTGCTGAAAACACTATTCTCTTTGGACAAGTGGCTCATTAAAGAATAAAGTAATAATTAGTATGAACAGCATCTATGCTACATCAATTGCCTTAATGGTTCATTAATTAAATCAGTGATTCTTAACCTGGATCTAAGTAATCAGCTTCAAAGGATCCGGGAATCCCTTAAATCATATACAAATATTGTGTCTGTATATTTTGCTAGGAGTGTGATTTTAAACAGATTTTCAAAGGGTATTCATTATTCCCACATTTTAAAAGTAAAGGGTGTCCATAAAATATCATGTTGCTTGATTCCATTTATATGAAATATCCATAATGGATAAATCCAGAGAGACAGAAGGCAGTTGGAGGCTGCCGAAGGACGGAGGGGACAGGGAGCAACTGGGTATCGGGTACAAGATTTTCTTTAGGAGAGATGAAAGTGTCTTGGAAGTAGATGGCAGTGGTGGTTGCACAACATCGCAAATATACCAAATTGTTCACTTTAAAATGATTTTTGTTTATGTGAACTTTATTTACCTCTATCAAAAAAAGGGGGGTGTCCACTACTCCTTAATTTAAAGTGTTTTTCAAGCATTCATGCATTCTCCCACCATCATATCTCTTTTTATAACAAATATGCTAAGCACACTTGGAGAGTACGGCTCTTGAGTCATCCTTGTAATCTCCTTTAACATCTTTTTTCCCCAGAATTTTCCTTTAGGAGGAAGAAAAGGGGGAAAATATTGAACTCTTCATTCTAACTATCTAAGCATCTCAAAATTTTTTTTAAATTTAAAGCTTCAAGAAACAAAAATTAGTGACCAAATCAATTAGGAGGAGAACAGTTATCAATAACACCCAAAAATCTGAGAAATGAGAAGAAAATATTTGAAAAAAAATTTAATAAGATCAGATTATTCATTATATGAATAGACTATAATGATACAAATACTAAAAGAAAGGTTTATAAACAATGTGAACTTGTAATAAAAGATTTCATAAGTAAGTTGTTCAACATAAAGTTGGAGGTAGGAATGAGGAGAGTGGAGGGAACCAGGATAGCAGAAGAACAAGGGGGCAGACGGGCACAAAAAAGCTATTCCTAACATTAAAAAAAAAGGAAGGGAGGAAAGGAGGGATGGAGGGAGGGAGGGAGGGAGGGAAAGAGGGAGAGGGGAAGGGGGGAAGGAAGGAAGGAAGGGAGGAAGGAAGGAAGGAAGGAAGAAGATGAAGATCCAGGGCTCGGTGTTTCAATCATGTTCTAGGACTAAGAGGTATTCACAACCGAGACAGTTCTTAGCATGCCTATTTGGGGACCACTTAGTACGCCTTTATTTTCACTTTTATTTTGGAACCATATATTAAATTTTACCTTAATAATTTAAAACCTGTGACTTGCTTTTTTGCCTTTCACTTTCAAAAAGTTATAGGAAAGTAAAGAAAAATTATAAAATTATACCTAATGCAGTAAAAGAAAATTATATTATTATTTTAATGCAGGTTTTCTGACCATGATTTAATCTTTTCTTCAAGAGTTGTCCTTTAAACACAGAATAGACACTTACCAAGGTAAATTAGGCAAAATATACTAACTTGTTCATTTGCATGAGCTCTATGTAGTTCATGAATATCAAAATCCTCCAGGTTAAGGTGCAACTTCTCTTTACAGAGTTCACAGGTGGTTACAGCCTCTAGCGAAGAACCTGGTAAAAAATTACAAGTAAAGCTTAATTTTGCAGGGTCTCCACAGAACATTTTTCCTTGTAGGTTTAAGCTTAGAATACAGAAAACTGAAAGGAAGGCAGGGAGGAAGCGATAGCAGGGAGACTGTGCTATGACCATAAACCAGTAATGTCTCCTAAAATATCAATCAGGGCTTCCCTGGTGGCGCAGTGGTTGAGAGTCCTCCTGCCGATGAAGGGGACACGGGTTCGTGCCCCAGTTCGGGAAGATCCCACGTGCCACGGAGCAGCTAGGCCCGTGAGCCATGGCCGCTGAGCCTGTGTGTCCTGAGCCTGTGCTCCGCAGCGGGAGAGGCCACAACAGTGAGAGGCCTGTGTACCGCAATAAATAAATAAATATCAATCAGTAACACCTGATGTGCATGTCAAGTGCTACTCTGTGGTACCTAAGCCTCCACCCATTATTTGTGGTTTTTTCCCCCCGAGATGCTCATATATTTTGATATGGGAAGCTGACAATGGAATGTTATCTGTATCTCCTACTTCCTTCTTAAGTACTCTGGCAAGATGCCAGGAAAACATGGTATCTAAAACAACTAGTTACATATACTCAGGCTAGTATCTTTAATGTGACAACATATACTAAGACCTTCTGTGGTCTAAGAAATGTGTCTTCCATGCAGGATAGAAGGCAAAAAAAGGAATCCACCTTTGTTCAGATAAAAAAAGCTCCCCTCCACCATGAAAAGAACGAAGTCCTTATACATGCTACAACTAAATAAAATAAGGCACAAATAAGATACAAAAAGGACAAATGTTGTATGATTCCACTTGTAAGAAATATGTAGAATAAGCAAATTCACAGAAAAAGTAGATCAGAAGTTATCAGGGGCTGGAGAGGAGGGGGAGAAGGGTGTTAGTGCTTAATGGGTATAACATTTCTGTTTAGGGTGACTTAAAAGTTTTGTAAATAAATAGTGGTGATGGTCACAAAACATTCGACATCTACTTAGTGTCACTGAATTATATACCTAATAATGGTTAAAAGGGCAAATTTCATGCTATATCAATATATATTTTACCACAATTAAATAAAATTCCATCTGTCCTATAGGCACTCAACATTTGCTTACTCCTAAGCTTCTGGCTCCAATTAAGTAGGTCTTGTCTAATTAAATATATAGCCATTTTCCCCCTTGTGTTTATTTTTAGACAGGGTTTTAAAATGAAAAAACGTACTAAAAATTAGAGCAAGTCATGTGCATAAACAAGATAAAGATTTAGATTCAATTTAACTAACATTTACTGAGTGCTTGTTATGTGCCAAAATAGATTAGAAGTTCTGGAGATTCAAGGATAAGTCCATAGTATTATGACCTGATGGAGAATATAAAGAATGTGAAACTTTAGAAGGCTTTCTCTTATCAGATATTTATTCTCTGATTCAGAAGCAGGAAAAATGTGATCGTCATAAAATATGGACACCATATATCATTAAAACGAAGTCTTTCACATCTTAGGGTTTCATTTTTCTCTTCCACGAACAAGTGACCTACAGAAGTTGCTCAAAAAGGCCATACGCAGATGGGACGAACCCATTTATCCCTACAATCTTTAATCCAGGACTCTGTCCTTTACACCCCACCTCATTCAGTAGGCCCTGACTGCATTTGCCTAAACTTGTACTAGACGTATTCTATTCATCTTTGAATAGAATCCTGTAGTTTTAACAGTCCATATATAGTAGCTGCCTAATAAATGTTTAAATGAATCTCTACCAGAGACTCGCCTACCAGATGGAGTCTTTATGAAAATACGAGAAAGCCTTGTGGAAACTTAAAAGGAAGGTTCAGTTCTTGAGACCTTAACATTCATTTGACCATGAATACTTATTATTTATTACCTTTAAAACCTATTTAACTGAGTACTTACTGTGAGTCCAATACTGTGAGAAACTATTCATAAACATCATCTCATTTGACCTTAACAACAAGCTATTACTCAATTGTATTCATGATGGAACTGAGGCCCAACCCCAGACCTACTTAAATATGTTTAGGAATGGATCTGAGGCATCTATGTTTTTAAAAACTCCGATAGTTAATATTCTGATCAGCAACCAGGGTTCAGAACCAATGTTAAAAGAGACTTACTCAAAATCCTATAGTTAAGTGTTGGAGTCAATATTCCAACCTAAGCATGTCTAACTCCAAAAATCCAATATTCTTAGACATATACTGTATTATCTGTTTTCCTGCCTACATAATACTAACAATCCAATTGCAAATATAACAGAAGGTGAGTCAAGTTGTTTTTCATTTTGGTAATACCTAACATTTCTGGACCCTTGCTAAGTGTCAAGAGCCATGCTGAGCGCTCATTTTATCTTAATAACACCCCAGGGTGGTGACTAATAAAGCCTATGAGGCTGTCATAACACTATACAGCCAAGAAGAGGCTGCTACAGGTAAGACAGCCCATCCCACAGGTTTGGGATCAGGTTAGGTTAGAAGAAAAGATAACCCACTATCCCAAGGAGGCCTTTGCTAACCTTGCTGCAGGAAAAAAGTTTCCCACTAGCCTCGTAATCTCCAGTTTGAATAGGTTACTCAAACTCCTCCAACAAATTATTAACATTAAAATTAATACCATCATACCTCACAACCTGTTTGCCTATGCTACCCAGCTATCATCATCAGACTGTCATTTTCACACAATTATGTACATTTATTACTCTGATCTAATTTGCCACCCTACTAGTCACATTCTTACCCTACGAGTAACATTTCACTAGGTCCTCTGGTACTCACAGTCTAACATTAAATTCCTCTTAACCAATCTCCTTTTTGAATTATCTCTTCAACTTCAAGCCTGAACCACAGTGCCTCAAAACTGATACATACTCTTCTGCAGCCATTTTTTTCCCCCACAACACTTTGTACCTCAGGACCAAGAAATAGGGATAGATGCCCCCTCCCCACACCTATTGCTGTTTTGAAACTCTAAGTCCCTCCTCATTCATTAATGACTTTAGCACGTCTCTTCTTTACACAACTTATTTCTTGGCTATTTCAACATCCACATAACACCACATTTGATTCTGACTTCCTCAACATCCTTGCTTCCAATATTACCCTTCCCCACCTAAGCCACCTACTTTATGGTCACACCCTTGACCCTGTCACTGCAGTGTACTGCACTACTCCTAAAATCTGTATTTTAAGCATCCTCTCCTGTGCACCTACAACTTTTCATCATTTTAGCTCACCTACTCTGGCAATTCTCTTCAATGTCACTGAGATTCAAAGACACTGACCCTACCACTTCTCACTATCCACTTCCTAATGTCCTTACTCCCTCTCCCTTCCTTATTTTGTCTAATTTCTAGGCTCACAACTACAGCCTTACAAACACCCTTAACTCCCTTCATCTTATTTGCCTGGCAAAGGTCCCAACCCCATCGAACTCAAATCCTCATCTGTATCCAAGTATCTGAAAACGGCTTCTAAAAAAAATGTACATGTATCCCAATCCCACTTTTAAATCATATTCATGGCCACAGATTTTTATGGACATTAGTACTACCTGAACACCCTGAAAGCATTTTAGAATGTTATTTTCCCCACACATGAAAATCTCTTAACCCATCCCCTCATCAGCTAAAGACCTTACTAAGAAAACAGAAGCAATTATATAGGAATTCAAGCACCCTCTCACCAAAGCAACAAACTGATCAATAATCCATATCTACACTAGCTTTCTAGAGATGAAGTACCCTTTTTCCTATTAAAGGCTAACTACTCAACTTGTGCTCTGGATCCCATCTTTCCCTTCCCTTTTCATAATTTTTTTTCTCTCCATTGTATCTCGTTAAAACTAAAAATGCCCTCAAATTTCTACTTCGAAACAAAAACATGTACCATGACCCCATATAACTCTCCAATTCCTACCCTGTATCTCCAATCTCCTTGACAGTAAAGCTTATTGTAAGAGGGTGTCTATGCTGCTGCTTCCCCAGTCTTACTCAGCTCAATTTAATCATACAAAGACACCTCCCCACCACCGCCCCAGCACTGAAGTCACCAAGGTCATCCATGCTACCAAATCCAGCTGTCATCTCTTTGTTCTGATTTCTTTGCAGTACCTGACAGGGTTGGTTACACCCTCTTAAAACATTTTCTTCTTTTGGCTTGCACAACACTACATTTTCTCAGTTTTCTTTATACCAGACTGAGGCTGCTCCTCAAATCTCCTTCTCTGTTCCCACTAAGCATTTGGGTGCCTCAGGGCTCTGCCCTGGGCTCATTTTTTTAATATCTGCTCTTGCTCAACTGACCTTACTTAATCTCAAAGCTTAAAATATTATGTGCTCATGATTCCTAAAACTGTTATTTTCTGCGCTAAAACCCCTGAAACATCACGCCTGTCTTGCTAACTGTCCATAACCATTTCCATATGGTTATTTAATAAACAGTTCAAATACAATATTTCTAAAACAGAACTGTTTCCTCTTCCAAATTTATTCTACTCTCAGTCTTCTTTATTTTCAGTAAATGGCCCCACCATTTATTTAGTTGCTGAAGGCAAAAATATGAGCTTCTGTAAGTGTTCTTTCTCCTTCACTCCACCACATCCAATCCACTGGCGAGTCTTACAGAATCTACCTCCAAAACATACCAGAATCCATCATCCATTTCTACGACCACCATCACCACCTCTTGTAAAGACAGATTCCTGGTTGGTCACCACAACAGATTCCTGGTTGACCTCCCTGCTTCTACTCTTGTCCCACTAAACTCCACTCTTCACAGAGCAGCCAAAATATAAATAAGATCATTTCACTCCCTTGACCTTCAGTGGCTTCCCACGACACTTATATAAAAATCTAAGCTTCTGACATTAACTTTCAAAGTCCTAAATGAGCTAGCCTCTGCTAATCTCTCTTACCTCAACTTATCACCCCTCTCCTTTCCCACTAATTATACTCCAGCCACGCTGGGCCTTCATTCAATTCCTCAAACACACCTAAGTCATTCCCACCTTAAAGTCTCTGTACTAGTTGTTCTGTGTGCTGGAATGCTTTTCCTGTCATTCTAGAATAGCTAGCTCCTCTTCGTCCAAGTATAAATATCCTCACCTCAACAAGGCATTCCTTTAACACGTAATCCCACCAGGAGAGCAAGTGCCTTGTCTGTCTGGTTCTCTATATCCCACATCTAGAACAATGCCTGGCTCCATAACAGGCACTTAATAAACAATGACTCCCTACAGTAATCTTATTGCTGCATAACAACATTAGAGACAATAAATCTTTCTCAAGGACACATAGTTGGTAAGCAGTAAGAATATTTCTTTGATTCAAAAAGATATTACATGATGTAAGGGTCACCAACAATAACAAATTACAGTTGCACTATACATGTATGGGAGTAGATTGTTCAGTAAATGAAATATAAGAAACACTACTATACGTTAAATTTATGAAGCAAGACTAATGCTCTTCAATGCTTTTGCTTCAAAAAATGACTGATGCTTTTGATAAGAGTATAAATTTGACAATCAATAAACTATAACCATATTTGTTAATTTAAATGCATACATACGTGCATCTCTTGGAAAAACTGTGAAAACAAAATACATAAAAGGGTAAATCTTACCAGAGTTAATTTTGGCCTGTAACCATTTTTTCATACACTCTTGGTGGACATACTGCAGACTTCCTGTGCACTTGCATGGCTCTATCAGCAAGTTAGAGGATGATGCAGCTGCCATCTGACAAATTCTACATAAATCACCTTCTTCTTCTTCAGAGTCCTCTAAAAGGAGGCTGGAAAAGAACGTACATTTCCTAAACAGAGCTATCAAAACCATCCTGGTTGGTCATTTCCAGTCATACATAATCCCAAACAATACCATGGTCTCTCTGGGTAGAAAAAAGGCAAACAACAATAATAATAAACAAGAACTTCTAAGAAAAACTGTATCAGTAAGAATAAAAATTATAATAAATATTTTAAAGGTAAATGAAGTAGGCTATCCTATTACTTATCTTCAAACGGTTTAAGTAATTTTGTCTTTGGTACCACAGTTTTTTTTAAATTTTATTTATTTTTTATATATCAAGTTCTTATTAGTTATCTATTTTATAAATATTAGTGTATATATGTTAACCCCTGTTTCCCAATTCATCCCACGGCCATCACACCCCGCCCCTGCTACCACAGGTTAAATTCCGTATTTTTCACAATCAATTTGTAAGTTTCACTAAGATTTTAATTTCTGCAGTACCATAGACTACTTCAATTCCAGCAGTATAAAGATAATGTACTTATATACCCATCACTTTTGTCCCTGCAAAACTTTTATTTTTAATATTTATTTGGCTGCACCGGGTCTTAGTTGCGGCACGAGGGATCTTCGTTGCGGCATGAGGGATCTTTTAGTTGTGACATGTGGGCTCTTAGTTGCAGCACACAGGATCTTTTAGTTGTGGCATGTGGACTATTAGTTGCAGCCTGCAGGATCTTTCAGTTGTGGCATGCGGGCTCTTAGTTGCAGCATGCGGGATCTTTCAGTTGTGGCATGTGGGCTCTTAGTTGCAGCATGCGGGATCTTTTAGTTGTGGCATGTGGGATCTAGTTCCCCGACCGGGATCGAACCTGGGCCCCCTGCATAGGGAGCACGGAGTCTTAACTACTGGACCACCAGGGAAGTCCCTGTCCCCCCAAAACTTTTAAGACAAGTTTGATGAATTAAACAAATATTGACTTGTGATTTTTCAATTTACATTTTAGCAGAGCCACATATGTTTAAACTGATAAGCTTTTTGTATTAAATCATAATAAAAAAAAAGAAGAGATTTAAAAATTTTTCATTTTCCCCACCCCAGCAATGTTATTAAATCATCCTGATTTCTACAAGGGTAGGTTTTTAAAGTGTGGAGCAGTTTCCATTAACCTATGTCCTCTATTTCACAGGCCAACATGAACTGCTTAATTTAAATGCAGAATGATCACTGTAAGACAAGTAGTTTTTTAAATTAAAATCCCTATTGCCTTAGTCCACTGCTTAGATGAAAAAGGTACTCAGTAAATTGATGATACAGAATGCTAAACTGTTACTGAAATATAACCTGGATTATATGGGTTCCAAATGAGTTTAGCAAAAGATGTGTGGAAAGAGGAACAGGCGTACTTTTAGGTGACTTTCATGCCTAGGATTAACCAGAGATACAACCTCAAGCATTAACGTTTATGTTTTACCTTAGATATAACTTTCTTTGGTTGATAGTTTTTACTTTGGGAGACTCAATTTTTTTACACTTTTATTCATTTAATTGTAAAGTATCTTATAATCCTCATTTTTAAGCAAAATATGTAATAAAGGAACACACACACATATAAACTCTGTCAAAATAACCAACAAATGCTGCTTTTTAAACTATCTAACCAGACAGGGTGGTGCTGGCTTAATTAGTTTCTCTTTGGAAATCACTAAATTAATTTTTTGCCCTACTTACACTACTGCACTCAAATTAATCTAACTTTGAGCACAAGAAATATAATAGTTACTACATTACTCAGTAGACAGCTTGCAATCAGAGGGAGCTCCTGTAATAACATTAAAGCTAACACTACCAGGGCAGAGTAAATCTTTCTACAAGAAAGGAAAAAGAGCAAATTTTAAAAGAAGAGAACAGTCACATGGTAACAATTTGTCCTATATAAGGAAAAGTGGGAAGATATTAGTCAATGTTCAATATCTCAGAAAGCATGCGAAGCTCCCTTTATTCCCCAGAGCAAGATTTGAATGTATTTCCTCTTAAAGACCAAAAAACCCTAAAATGATAGTAACAACTATGCTCTCCCAAAATTCCATTACATGGGGCCTTTATGAACAAGAAAAAACAAAAACACCCAACCACCTTAGCTTTACATAAGTCTTTTCTTCTTACAAGTATATTTTACGTGTACTACCCTATCCCTTTTTATTATAAAACTAATTTTAATAGGTGGAAAAACTAAGTAACTACACTTACATGACAAAATAATTAAGTTGGAGTGAAATATCTCAGATCTTTCATCTTTTTTCCAAAGATTTTTAAGCAACTAAACTCTACAAAAGATTTCACATGAATAAAAAGATTCTAAGTCCTGAATTTAAACTGATGTCTCTGTCAAACAGTCACAATATATAAAGAATATTCAGTATACATTTGGACTTTAAAAACGAAATTTAAAAATTTGTGGAAATGATTTTACCTCATTCCAAAAAAGATTTGAAGCGAGAAATACAAATAAATGGTAAATAAATTATCTTATTTTTTTGTTATTTATTTATTTTGCTGCACTGGGTATTAGTTGTGGCATGTGGGATCTTTAGTTGCGGCATGCAAACTCTTAGCTATGGCATATGGGATCTAGTTCCCTGACCAGGGATCAAACCCAGGCCCCCTGCATTGGGAGCGCAAAGTCTTGGCCACTGGACCATCAGGCAAGTCCCAATAAATGATATTACTGAAGGCTGAAACATTGTCTTGATAATCCACAACGACCTGGGCCGCTTACCAATCCCATTTAGCACTAGTCTACCTAGAAACAAGGTAAGAGATTAAGATTTTGTATATGTAAGATTTATATATTTGTATATTAAGATTTTGTATATTTTATAGATACATATATGTATCTATATTTAACCAGCCAAAGCTGGTTAAAAATAACCTTTAGATTATTTCCCAATGCAATCTACACCCCCAGTGCCCACCTCCAGTATTCTCATCCATTTTACCTCTGAGCAAGACACTAACATCTTACTGTATGTAAATTTTAAGGCAAGAAATTTCAGACATCACTCTTATGAGAAACCATTTTAGAAACAAACAGTTCTTTCTCTCATCTGTTCTTCAGAGGCTTAAGACAGGTATTCAAACTTACCTCTCTTTTATTTTTTGCAGTCTTTCTGGGTCTCTTGAGGGTACACTTTTAGTTTTATCATTTCTTCCATCAGATGAACTCCAACCTGAAGGAATAATATCTACAGTGATCATAACATTGTCGGTCAAATTACTTCCAAGTGCCGGGGGCACTGCAAATCGGAATAAGGAACCAGGAAGGATCCCTGTTATTCCTGTACTTCGTCCACTGTGAGCCGAATCTGATATGGAGCCACCCGTAGCAGCACTGCTTGGTGCTGCAGATGCTTGTGGTCTGCTGGCAGTAGCCCCAAGGGGATCACTCTGTGCTTCAAGGTGAACCACTTCATTTGATTCTCTTCTAAAAATATGATGAGATCTAGATGGTATATCAGAGGTAGATATCCTTGAAGATTCATCTCGTCCCTCTCGCCTCCTTCTAGAGAACAAAGGTGTGCATCTATTTCTAAGTGAGGAAGATAACCATGGTCCTGTATTTCTACCTTCAGACTCTTGATTAAAATTTCGGGAATCTGGCTCAGAGCTATGATTTTGGCTAAGAGATGACAAACCCCATCTTCGTCGAAGAAATCGAAATCCCTGAGAAGCATCGGATGCCCTATTATCAGGACCATCAGAAGCTGATGCTGCATTACGAGACTGTGAAGCTGTCAAGATTCTTGGAGAAATGTAAGAATTCTCAGAACTCAATGATCTTGTATTCAAGGAATCCTGACTAGATCTTCGTGAAAAAAAAGTAGATGACATACTAGAAGCTATACGTGACAGCAATCTCCTTGTTGTACGTCTACCTTCATTGTCAGAAGATTCTTGAAATGATCTTTGAGATGAGTCAACCCTATTTGAACTGCCTATAGTTGACGTTTCACCTCTATTTGAAATATAAGAAAATCCAGGCTGTATACTGCTTTGGGGAGATTCTAATTCTCTTGGAGAAAAATTTGATCTTAAAGAATTTCTACCAGAGTCCCTAGAACATGGTATGGTCTGATGTTCAGAAGGCATTTGGTGATTTGTAGATGATGTATTCAATTGTAAAGTGCTCAATGAGTTCTCTTTTGGTCTTGCTCCTTGTGAATATGAAGAAGGAACTCTGTCTTGAACATCTATTTTTTAAAGAAAGGAAAGGTAGTCAATTACATGAAAAATTTGTGCATTATTAAGGTTGTGTCTATTAACCACTACTAATTACTGCCAAAATTAAACACTGGATTCAAACTGAATACTGGCATATTATAACTACACAGCTTAACTATTATTACAGAAAAAATAAACATATTTATCTATCTTTCTATACCTTTGGTAAAATCCAATACTGCTGTATAAAGTCAGCATTACAAATTTTTTAAAAAAGAAATGTATTATAGCTTATGAGAGGCAAACATCAATCTACCAACTTGAGGAAGGTAAAACAGTTGAATTTATTAATCAGAAATTGATATGGTAAAAGAATATCTAACATCTAAATAGATAAGGGATTTTAAATGGGCAAACAAATTCAAGGTAAATGACTCATAACAAGTAAAAGCAAAATAATAATAGAGAGATAGTGTTTTGGAGATTTTTCTTACTCTGGAACAAGAACAAAAGTTATTTCATATAAATACTATCACCCTTATAATTTTATAGCAAACCATGCTAATAGTTCAAAATTTCTCCAGTGTTTTATCTTTTCTTTCAAGTTAACAGCAGTGACTCTTATACCCGGTTACTCATCAGACATAACTATGCTTTATTTTTATTTTTTTCCCAATACTGAGTCAGAAGAGAGCCCTGGTATCTGCGATTTTAATAGTACACTACTGATGGTTCTAATCAAATGGAAAAATACCAAAGCATTCCTTCATAAAGAATACTCATCCATACATCTAGTTTAACAGCTAGATTGCTACTGTGCTAATACATGGTGCCTCATGGAAGGATTAACTGTTAGGGACTAAATCAGTTCTATTCTGTACATTTTTACCCCCCAAACCGAGAAGATACCAACACTGTCTGCTAAAGCTCCTCCACCCAAAGCCAAGCAAATGAAAAGACGCTTTCATTTGTCTTAAATAAAGCAACGGCTTGCCCCAATAGGATTATTTAAAATAATCCAGTTAAACCTTTAAATAGAAATGTATTTTCTTCTCTGTAAATCAAATTCCACTTCTGTCTGCTATATTTGTCAACTTCAATGAGCACCTTTTATCTTTAGTTATTTAGTATTATTGTTTTATGGCATTTATTTTTTTTAAGGTGGCTCTGTCGCACAATGGATAGTGCATTGGACTTCTATTTTTTTAAAGTTTTGGCTTATGTACACTGACAGAAACAGTGTGGGTCTTTATTTCAACTAAATGAAAATAAAGACAAATTCATGTTAAACTAAAGGAATTCTAAATTATGTCTTAAAATGATGATTTCAAGTTTTAGTTAATTCACAAGGCAAATTATATTGTAGTATACAAGAATTATCAAGTATATGTAAAACATACATTCTTAAGAGTGAAAAAATTATAGGCAGACAGGATCTGGATACTCATGTATATCTAAATATTTTATATTGTTTACATTTTTAAAAGTAAAATGACAAATAAGGTTGAAAACATATCAAGCTATCCTGTATTCTAAATCTTCATAATATTCACTTCATTTATTCCTTTGTACTGTGATTTTAACGATACAAAGACAAAAATGTAACATTATTAGATAAATTATACATAATATAGTTTATACATACATGATGAAGTTGTGAAATCACCACTTCGGTGACTATAATCCATAAGATTACTAATGGAGGAATCTGCTCTCCTCTCTCTCATTAAGTCAGTTCCAAATGATCCAAGTACCACTGATGAAGATCTGGGAACTTGACTATGCCTCCAAGAAGAATCTTTAAATAATTGAAGAAGTCTTAATTCAGAGAAAGCTTTCAAGGTTTCTGATGACAACACATCTTCAGTATTACACAGAGAGGTAATTATGGTTTATTACAGGAATCCCCAGTTACATAGTCGCAATCAAAAGCAAAACTGAGCAAAACATAAATTATTTACCAGTGAAATAATCACTTATAAAATTATCTCCTACTCAAACACATCCTTTTCTAATACTATAATCTACCCCCATCTAGGATGTCAATGTCTCACTCTCTAGAACATCTGACCGTACAATATAAACATGACATAAAATGATTAGAGAACAAAAATATAAAGCTTGCCAAAGATGCAGAATTTCATGAAAAGTCGATCAAAGTGATGCTGGAGAACAGCCAAAATCAAAATCAAAGCCATCTTGAAATGAAAGAGGTTATACTATAGGTTATAATACTATAACCTATACTGTAGGTTATAATACTATTTTGCCAGAACTATTATTGCCGCCATATTTGGTTCATTCTTATGCTAAGAAGTAATGTATCGTTGCAATTATAATCTAAACTTTGTTAGATATGATTTCATTTAAAAAGAAATTAAAAATTAAGTCTCAAAACTTTCCCCCTTCACCATTTACCTTGAAATTCTGGGTCTTCCTCTCCTAGTCCTAATAGCCTTAATAATTTCCCTTCATTAAGGAAAACGCCCCAGGGTTAATGCTATGCCTTCACAGACCAGAGGAGAACAAAAGTATCTCTACACAATGGTATTTGTCTACAAAGTTAAGGTCAGTCTGCTCTTACCCATCACACTACTCTTAAAATCCTTCAGATGGGCAGTGTCTTTCCCATGGAGGTCCTGCCTATCGAAATAGAAAGGAATCGCTTACACTAATTCAATTAGTAGTACATATGCATTTTAAGAATTTTATTCTCCAACTGTGTCATCACAAGTTTTATCTTACCTTAAAACTATTTCAGGCATTGGCTATTGTTTCATTTGAAGAGAAGTATAAGTGAGGAAGTACCTCTCAACAAAAGATCTTTTCAATTTGTGCAACAAATGTGTGCCTGTATCTTAGTATCTGTGAGTATAAGATACTAAGCATGGAGCTTTATGCATAAGTCTTTCATACCAGAGTGGTAAAGTGACTTGTCCAATGTCACATAGTTAGAGGACTAGAACCATAGCTTTCTAATTCCTTGTACAGAACTCCCACTAGAATACCACCAACTATTTTTTGTTTAACTAAAGAATTTCTACACTTTCTGAAAACATGTGTTATATAGCACAATGTTTATTATTTACAAAAAATAGGCTAAGGAAACATTTTTAACATGTATCAGTAAATTTGGCTTTCTTAGTAACAATTTAAAAATTTACCTCCTATAATAACCAGCAGAATACATGTCACTTTTCAAATTTTATTACCATACGTATCAGCTATTCTAATTAATTAAAATCTGCTAATATCCTGTTTGTGTAAGATATCTGTACCAAATTTAGAACAAAAATCCAAGATGAAGAGTTAATTTCAGTTCTAGCACTAACTTAAGGTAAGATTTTGGAAACTCCGCTCTATTTCTGACCCAGTCTTATGTGCAATCTACTTGCTTATTAGTAGTACACTACATCTTGGGAAAGGGGCTTTTGTCCAAAATACATATACAGTGATTTATATTTATACAAATTTAATTATTACCTGATACTGCATTTAAACCATGTCCAACACTTCTCCCAGCTGAGGTAGAGGTACAGTTTGTACAGGAAAGTTTAGGTCTTTTTGAATCATGATCCCGTTGCTGGTTTTGCGATCTTGAGCGTGCTCCCTGAGTTATCTCAGACTCACTATACCATGTAGACTGAAATGGTAATGCAGATGCTGATGCTGATGTAGACTGTAAGTTAAAAAAATTTTTTTAAAGGAACAATAAAACACTTGCAATTTTTAAATATTAAATTTAAATATTACATTTAATCTACAGTGCTCTAATAAATTCCCAAGGACCATTCATTCCTCACAGACACAAATTTTTCTACCATGTAGGTTTTTCATAGTCTTTGTTCCCTTCTACCACTTGTCCCTTTACTTTATACTGTAATTGTACTTTGCTAGGTAACCAGTCTGATTTAGATTATGTCTTCTATGTAACTGAATATAAACACTAGTCTAGGAAACACTGAAGAGTAAAAACTTTATATGTAATCATTTTGTTCTCCTGGTTTAATATTAACCTTTTGAGGAACCTTGTTTCCTCTTCTTAGAGATAGACAGAACACCAACAAAGGCATTAATATATAAAGTGTGAATACTCCACTATAAAAATAAGATTTTCAACTAATATAAAATGTATCTGGATCTTATGTCCATTCTCAGGAATACAGTAAAACACTACAAATGGTACTAAAAAAAAAAACCCTAATATATGGAATTTCTTCATCAGTGAAGGAAGAAACAGCTAAAACTACATACTGTAAAACTCTAAGCTCAAGGTTTTCTCTTTAAACATATAATTATATGTACAACAACATGAAATAACAGATGTTACAATGTACAAATACACATACACACACACACACACACAGAGACCAAGAAGGACGAATTTGGCACATAATCTCTGAAATGCTTGAAGACACTTACCACTAACATAAAAGTTATTTCTAGGAAATAACTTTTATTCTAGGAAATAAAGGAAAAAAGACATTTATAAACCATTTTACATGTAAGTAGATGGTAAGTAGTTCATTTTATTGAAGAATATTAAAATGAAACAACGTTCTTTAAAGTGTTATATTTCTTGACAAAAGAAAAGTTAAAAATGGGAATGTTATCATGGGCCATAAATTCAGTCTATATTAACCTAGTATTATAAACATAAGAGCCCAAATAATGTGTTCCATCAAAGAGTTTTAGAGTACAGATAAACAAATAAATAGGTATAATATAAATAAGTACTGTAATAGGAGATATGTTGAAAGTTTTACAGAAAAGAAAAAACTATGTCTGAGGAAAGCAGGGGAGAATTCATAGGTGATAACTGGAGTTCACTGAGGAGGCAAATGAGGAAGGAGATTATAGACAGACAACACAAAAAGATAAAAAGATGTCTTAACTATTCTGCCATGGGAATTCTTCTAAGGCATCACTACTTACTTGATCTCCGATTATCTTTTAATTATGAGAAGCATACTGCATGCATTCAGGGAACTGTATTAGTCCATGGTAACTCTACAGAATAAACTGTGCACATACATGGAAAAGCAGAAGATGCAAAGCTGAAAAAGTAGGAATGGGCATATCAGGATTTCATCCATCCCTTGCCCATTCAATATTTTGCTAATTAAACGTAGAACTCCTAAGCTTAGCACAAACTTGGTCTCACAAGCCTTTCACACCAAGTTGTCCACAGAGCCCCCAATCAATGAACTGGAATAGCACATGAGATGAAATTCATGAGATATTTCAAAATGAAATCATTTTATGTGCCACTGTCAAGGTATAAGGGACTTAATCCTGCAGGCCAGTGGTTTTAAGACCTTTGAATATCAAAGACCAAAATTTTTTTAAAAAAATGGTTTGATTTAAAATTTAGAAAGAACTGCCACTTTTGACAGGTAAGGAAAATGAAAATAGCGAATACCACCTAACCCCATCCCCAATCTTTTAAAAAGGGCATTTTATATGCTCCTAAAACAAGAACATAACAGAATAAAACAGACTTGTAAGGTGAATAAATTTTACTTGTACAAAATTCCTAACTTGTCTTTATTTTTCTCATTTTGCATGGACTGGACAAATTGTTATTGAATAGCACCTCCACAAATAAGACTTTAGGAGCTACTGAAGGAGGTAATACCATCAGATCAACTACTTAGAAAGATCTTTAGAGTACTGTGGAAGGTTAAAAGAGTGGGATGGACAAAAAGTGGGCAAATCAGGAATGGATTGGGCAAATCCAATCCACTGGACTAGCAAGAAATGCTAGTAATTCCCATTACTTTTGTTCCTTGAGATGAAAGTAATGGGAATAGAGAGCCATTATAAAAGATAAAAATTCATCAAATTTAGAGACAACGTGAGAAATGAACAAAAAGTCTATAAAGCCACTCCACAGTTTTCTGGCACTGGCCACTAGTGAGATAAAGACACACTCCCTGTTTGGTAATTTCCATGACTCACAACTCTAAAAGGTAGCCTATATGTCATCCCAGAGACAAAAATACTCAGTATAGGAGAGGAGAAATAAAGTTCTGACCCATTTTTCTGCTGGCTTAAATTCCAAATCAAACTTTTCCCTGGTTCCTACCAGTCCAATTCTGTCCACTGTTCAAATATTCTCAGTTTGAAGCATTAGCTTTTTTCCCCTCTGAATTCTTTTAACAATAAAGTATGGGGTTCATTTATACACTATCTTATCTCTTTTGCTATTAAAACTACTGGTGGCCAAACAAAATCAGGCAGAGTCTGTCTCCAAAGTATACTTAAGTATACTGCCTTGCAGACACCGGACGCTTAAAAAAGTACTTTTGGGGTTGTTTGCACTTCTTAGCTGTTATGAATAATGCTACTATGAACATTTGTGTTCAAGTTTTGTGTAGACATGTTTCTAATTTTCTTGGGTGTAACTAATGGGTCATATAATACCTCAAAGTCTGACTTTTAGAATAATTAATAAACTGTTTTCCAAAGTGGCTGTACCAGTTTAAAACCCCACAAGCAATTTATGAGGGTCCAAATTTCTCCACAACCTTGTCAACTCTTGTTATTGTCTCACTTTTTAATTTTATTTTAGCCATTCTAGTGGATATGAAGTGGTGTCTCATTATAGAGTACATTTGTATTTCCTAATGGCTGATGTTGAGCATCTATTTATGCGATCATTGGCCACTTGTACATCTTTGGACAAATGTCTATTCAGGTTCTTCACCCATTTTAAACTGGGTTTTTTTTTTATTGTTAGGATGTAAGAGTTCTTTACATAGTCTGGTTACAAGTTCGTTGTCAGATAGCATATCGTTTACAAATATTTTCTCCCATTCTGTAAGCTGTCTTTTCACTCTCTTCATGGTATCACTTGACTCACTAGTTTTTTAATTTGATAAGTCCAATTAATCTTTTTGCATTCATTACCTCCAGACTAAGAACATACACATGAAAATAAGAAGTGGACAGAATTATTAAATATCCATTCAAGTTCCATGGAGTTCTCTCTCATTTTCACTAAATTTCCAGTCTCTACCCCAAATAAGTAACAGATTTGGCTCCTGTAATAAACAATTTTTATGAGTTACTCTCAACTCAAAAGGCTATCTGTGATTAGAAAGGAAAATTGTATGGTATGTGCAGGGGGCTGTCTAGCCCAACCAAAGTAACTGAATACTACTTTGTGTATCTGAGAAATCATATTAAACAGTTTGAAAACTTAATGGATGGAAGGGAAGTTTACAAACATTCTGTAACTACTAGCAGGCATCCAATTTTCATTTTATTTACTTACTTATTTTTATCTTCATGATACTTATTTAGGTTGCCCTTCCAACAAGAGGTTTTAGGGAAGGACAGTCAATGAAATCATTATTTATTTACCCATTAGTATTTTATAAGTCAGTATTTGCATTCAGAAAATAATTACTTCTAAAAAAGGTTAAAAAATATTCCCAATGCAAATGCCCTTAAAACAGTACAGCAAAAAAGAACCTTAATGAGAAAATATTTGTAAATCATATGCCTAATTAGGAACTTGTAACTAGAATATATAAAAACTTATAACTCATAACCTGAATCAAGAGTAAGCTTTCAAAACAGAAAACACCAAGCCCACATGGGTTCACTGGAGAATTCAATCAAACATTTAAGGAAGAAGTTATACTAATTCTCTACAATCTCTTTCAGAGGAAAGCAGCAGAGAAAATACTTCCTAACTCATTCTATTATATGATGAGGCCAGCACTACCTTAATTCCAAAACCAGACAAAGACATAAGGAAAGAAATCTATAGAGCATTATCTCTCATGAACACAGCTGCAAAAATCCTGAACAAAATATGAGCAAATCGGGAAGTCCCTGACAGTATAGTGGTTAGGACCTGGTGCTTTCACTGCTGTGGCCTGGGTTTAATCCCTGGTCAGGGTACTAACATCCTGCAAGCTGTGTGACACAGCAAGAAAAAAAAAATTAGCAAACTGAATCCAAAAAAGTACAAAATTCAATACCCCTTTATGATTAAAAACTCTCAGCAAACTAGAAATAGAGGGTAACTTCCTCAATTTGATAAAGAATGCAAAGAATGTACAGTTAACATTATATTTAATGGAGAGAAACTCAAAAGCCTTCACACCAAGATCAGGTACAAGGCAAGGACATCCTTTCTCACTGCTTCTTTTTTCTTTTTTTATAAACTGACATATATTGATATATAACATTATATCAGTTTCTACTGCACAACATAATTATATATAGACACACATATATGATGACCACCACAATAATTCTACTTAACATTCCCCACTACACAGTATAATTTTTTCCTTGTGATGAGAACTTTTAATATCTACTCTCTTAGCAACTTTCAAATACACAATACAGTATTATTAATCACAGTCACCATTCTGTACACTACATCCCCATGATTTGTTTTATAACTGGAAGTTTGTACCTTTTGAGCACCTTTACCCATTCTATACTCTGCTTTGGGTAGTACAGATATTTTAAGAATACTAATTCTTCCAATCCATGAGCATGGAATATCTTTCCACTTATTTGTGTCTTCTTCGATTTCTTTCATCAATGTCTTATAGCTTTCGGTGTAGAGGTCTTTTACTTCCTTGGCTAAATGTATTCCTAAGTATTTTATTCTTTTTGATGCAACTGTAAATTGGATTGTTTTCTTAATTTCTCTGATAGTTCTGTATTAGTGTATAGCAACACAACAGATTTTTGTGTATTGATTTTATATCTTGCAGCTTCCCCAAATTCATTTATTAGTTGTTTTTTGATGGGATCTTTAGATTTTCTATATATAGTATCATATCATCTGCAAATACTGATAGTTTTACTTCCTCCTTTCCAATTTGGATTCCTTTTATTCCATTTTCTTATCTGATTGCTCTGGCTAGGATTTCCAATACTATACTGAATAAAAGTAGCAAGAGTGGGCATCCTTATCTCATCTTGCTCCTGATCTCAGAGGAAAAGTTTTCCACATTTCTCCAGTTAGTATGATATTAGCTCTAGGCTTGTCATATATGGCCTTTATTACAATGAGGTATGTTCCCTTGACACTCATTTTGTTGAGTTTTTATCATAAATGAATGCTGAATTTTGTCCAATGCTTTTTCTGCATCTATTGAGATGATATTATTTTTAGCCTTCATTTAGTTAATGTGGTGTACCACATTAATTAATACGCAGATGTTGAACCATCGTTCTTGCAAGCCAGGGATAAAATCTCCCTTGACCATGGTATACAATCCTTTTAAATTATTGCTGAATTAAGTTTGCTAATATTCTGTAGAGGAGTTTTGCATTTATGTTCATCATGGATACTAGCCTTTAATTTTCTTCTCTTGTAGTGTCCTTGACTAGTGTTGATATCAGGGTAATGCTGGCCTCATAAAATGAGTTTAGGAGTGTTACCTCTCTTCTATTTTTTGGAAGAGTTTGAGAAAGATTGGTATTAATTCTTCTTTAAATGTTTGGTAGAATTAATAAGTGTTCTGATCCCAGACTTTTTTCTGTTGGGAGGCTTTTGATTACTGATTAAATATCCTTACTCATTACTGGTCTGCTCAGATTTTCTAATTCTTCATGACTCGATCCTCGTAGGTTTTGTGTTTCTAGGAATTTATCCATTTCTTAGAGGTTGTCCAATCTTTTGGTGTATAACTGTTCATAGTAGTCCCTTATGCTTTTTATTTTTGTGGTATCATTTGTAACATCTCCTCTTTCATTTTTGATTTTATTTGAGCCTTTTTTTTCTTGGTGAGTCTAGCTAAAGATATGTCTATTTTGTTTATCTTTTCAAAAAGCCACCTCTTATTTCACTTATCTTTTTGTCTTTTTAGTCTCTATTTCATTTATTTATGTTCTGATCTTTGTTATTTTCACTTCACCACTCTTTTTTCAACACTGTACTGGAAGTTCTAGCTAATGCTATAAAGCAAGAAAATAAAGTAAAAGGTATACAGATTGGGAAGAAAGACCTTACTTGCAGATGACTTGATTATACAGAAAATCTGAAAGAAAAACTCCTGGAACTAACTAATAATTATAGTAAGTTTCAGGATACAAGGTTAATATACAAAAGTCAATTGTTTTACTATATATCAGCAATAAAAAAGTAGAATTTGAATTTGAAACTAAAAACTCTTACAATTCAATAATAAAATGACAAATAACCTTATTTTAAAATGAGCAAAAGATCTGAATAGACATTTCTCCAAAAATATAAAAATAGCTAATCAGCACATGAAAAAATGCTCAACATCATGAGTCACCAAGGAAATTCAAATCAAAACTACAAGATGCTACACTTCATACCCATGACAGGATGGCCAGAATCAAAATGTAAGATAAGTACAGGAAAGTACTTTCATGTATAACTTCTGTGGGAATATAAAATGGCCCAGCCAGTTTGGAAAACAGTGTAGCAGTTCCTCAAATAACTGAACATAGAGTTATTGTATGTATGATTCAGCAAATCTACTCTTAGGTATATACCCAAGATAACTGAAAACATTAGTCCACAGACAGACTTGCACATGAATGCTTACAGCAGCATTATTCATAATAGCCAAAAGGTGAAAACTTCCCAAATGTCCATCAGTGGTTGAATGAATTAACAAAATATAGTACATCCATACAATGGAATATTATTCATCCATAAAAAGAAATGAAATGCTGATACTGCTATCATCATGCAGATGAACTTTAAACAAACATGCTATGTAAGACAAGCTAGTAATAAAAGACCACACAGAATGTTTTTACTCATGTATATGAAAGTCCCAAATAAGGAAATCTACAGAGACAGAAAGTAGATTAGTGGTTGCTTAGTGCTGAGGGGGAGAGGAGGGAGACAGTGTAGTGACAGCTAAAAGATCTGCGATATTCTCTTGAGGTAATGAAAGATTTTAAAGTTGACTATGGCAATGGTTTGCACAATTCTGTGAATATACTAAAAATCATTGAATTGTACACTTTAAATGGGCAAGTCATATGGTATCTGATTTATATCTCAATAAAGCTATTATTTTAAAAAAATAATCTTAACAATTGCTGCAAATGCAACCAATGTTATCCACTGGACAACGCTTAATCAAGAGAAATCATATAATGCACAGTAATGGAAGCAAGTCCAGAATAAAATGCTCTTCCTTGGCTCCTCATTTCCATGAATCAATGCCTTGACTGTGATGACTGACAGTTCCTGCTTCGAAAATTTTCCAGACCATAAGCAACAACTTAAAACTTTGACCTCTTCTTTATTTTAAATATTCACGTGCTGGAGAGTATCCATATCCAGGCTAACGCATAAGTCTTACATTCTAGTTTCTATTCAGAATGAGCAGTCTTCTCAATCATCACAAAAAAGACAGCTGACCTTAAGAATGTATGGATTCATGATGCCCAACTTTATGAGAAATCTAGGTAAGAAACCTTATATTTACACAAAATGGAATGACTAGGAGTCCATTTATCCCTCAAAATATCCTAGGAATATCTGGATCAAGATAGACTACAAGAATGTTAATATTTAGATCACTCTGTTGTCCCTTTACAGAACTGTTTTCACTGACCTGTACTTTGACATCATGTCCTTTGCATATACTGTCTACCAAGAAATAGTTTCACTAAACTAGGTATATACTTATAGTATGAATACTGCCCTGAAGACACTGTCTTCTATATCATTCACTGTCCCCGCTTTCAGACTAAACTGCCAAGCATTGCTTCCTTTTCCTTATGAACAAAACACCTTACAGACCTGGTTGTGTTTCCCTGTGATCTCCCTGACACCCACACAAGGGCCGAAGTTTAACTTTAGAATACTGCAAGGGCTTACAAACGCATATCAATGTTATAGCCAACCTTAACTCACTCTCAATATTTTATTTGTATTTTCCTGATTGCATTTAAAACTATTTTCATTTTCTTGTCTAATTTTGTGTGTGTTATGTATGTATGTATTTCCCTGGAAACTACCTTTGTAGCAGATAAACAAACCAAAATGAGCAAAAAAAAGGTTAATGACCATTGGCTATTTTAATTCTTGAAATTACATACTTTGCAAAATATGCAATAGTACTGAGTTCTGTAACTTAATATACAAACTAGAAAAAGATGTAAAAAACTGTAAAAAAACACCTAGAACCTCCATAAAAAGCCTATTTTATTATTTCATATTAAAAGTAATCAATCTCTCCACAAAGCAAGAAGTGGGATTAGGGGTTGCTTAAATTAAGTTACAGAAAAATATATAAAAGTAACAAAAATAATTACATATTCACAGAATACTCCCAAATTTTCACTTTTAACAATATGAATTACATAAATTAAATTTTCTTTCCAAAAATATCTAAAATTCTACTTGCTATTACCAAAGAGATTAAGGTGATCACAGTTTTCTACGATTCAAATTGTAACAAAAATTAATAGAGTAACAGAAATATCAGCAAGATTAATAGCAGAGGCAGCCCAGCTTACAAATGGCCAAGAACCAAAAGACATTTAGAAAATCAATTGTTTGCAACTTAGAACCTACATTTCCCAAAGACACAATGCTATCCAGAAGTCTTAGATTCTTCAGCTCAGGCACACTGTATACTAATCCTGTGACTGGGAGAAACCACTTATCTTTCCAGATTTCAGATCTTTATTTATGAAATGACACAAGCATCTGTCCTATTTAACTAAGATTAAAAATTAAAAATGTGCTGCAAAATGTCAAGCACTGTATAAATAAGGTGTTTTCTTATCATCTGATCCATAATGTAAATGAGATTGAACTACTATGCCCTGTTCTGACCCTCTTTTCTGAAGCTTCAGGTTCACTAAGTATAATAAAGAAGGGGAGGGACTTCCCTGATGGCACAGTGGTTAAGAATCCACCTGCTAATGCAGGAGACACAGGTTCGATCCCTGGTCCGGGAAGATCCAATATGCCGTGGAGCAACTAAGCCTGTGTGCCACAACTACTGAGGCTGTGCTCTAGAGCTACTGAGCCCGCATGCCTACAGCCTGTGCTCCGCAACAAAGAGAAGTCACCACAATGAGAAGCCCGTACACCGCAACAAAGAGTAGCTCCCACTGGCCGCAACTAGAGAAAGCCCGCGCACAGCAACGAAGACCCAACGCAGCCAATAAATAAACAAATAAATTTATTTTTTTAAAAAAAGGGGTGGGAGAATGTTGTGTCCCAGATGGTTTTGAGTCAGAAAATATCAGCAATTAACCAAAAGACCTCCCTTTGATATTCAAAGGTCTCTTTCATTCATTAAATACACACCTTGCTGAATAATCTTAAGAATATTAAATAAAACTAAATGTGTGATATATAATTTAAGTATTCTGATAACATATTATACTATCCCCTAAGGATATTAATTATCTATTTAAACCAATGCAAAGCCAGGAAATCATAACAACAGCAGTAGCAATCATAATTATAACCCGTAACATCTGAACTCTTACTAGGTTCCAGGCACTGTTGTTCTAAGTGCTTTACATGTATTATTTCTTCCAATTAATTTTAACAGTAACTGTGTGAGAAAATTACCATTATCACCATTTCACAGAAGAGGAAACAGAAAAGTACTTTCCTCAAGAACACAGGAATTTCAGTTCCTAAATCAAAACTAAAAGAGAAAAGCAGCCTACGAATAGTTGACAAGGTTGGAAATATTCCTATAACCCATTAAAGAAAGAAAAAAAAAAGATTGGAAGCCACTTAAAATAACTGAAAAACATTAAGGAAAACACCAAAATTTATAAAACTGATTAATCTTATTAAGAATCAATAAAACATTTAAAATTTTTTTACATGTTTGCATCTGTTTAACTTCCACAGTGAAAAATTAGACTTTCAGAATAATCTATGACATTAAGAACAAACTGGAAGAAAAAGTCTGAAAACATTATTTTTAAATGAATGTCAATAAGTTTTCTAAATATATTCAAGACTTTCAGTCTGGTTTCAGAGTCTGTGTTCCTCACTGATTAGCTATACGAAAAATTAGACAAAGATCAGTAGATGAAATTTTATTAATATAGGGAAAAAAAACCCCAATTGTGTGCTCTTAACAAGTCACAATCATTTAACCCACAACATTTCTGTAGAATGGAAAATATGTGATTCTGCACCTCTGGCAAGCATACTCTTGCCTAGCAACAGAGCAAAAAAAATACATTATCAAACAACATTTAAAATAAGTCCAAGTAAACAGTACACATAATGTCAGCAGGTTGGCAGTAGATATGTGCATTTTAGAGAAATTATTTTATTTCATTTGTGTTTCTGAGTATTTTATAAAATGCTTATTACTACACAGAAGAACTTTCAAATGACTTTGTCATATAGTACATTGCATGATATATAAATATATAAACATTACTTAAAACTTAAACAGACATTTTCACTAAAGGATTCTCATAGTCAGTTACCGAAACATCAGACTTTTGCAAATCTCATGCGATTTAATGAGGTGTTCAGCCAATAATGCGATAAACTTAACATTTGAAAGATGAGCAAGATAAACTGCGTTAAAGCTACAAACCATGCCTCTGAGATTTACAATGTTTTATACTACAACCATTGTTATAACACTAATAAGCTATTTCAAAAACCAAAGTGTTATTGGTCCTAAGGAAAATTAGCTACATAAAAGGAACTTAGATTGCTTTATGTAGATTATGAATCAATGCAAACTCATTACTAACTGTAAAAATAAAACCCCATAATTCATGTAAAAGATAGCCTGTTAATTCAACTGATACTTCAATGCTTTTAGGTTAAAAGGTTTCCAAGTCTTTGGAAACTATGAACATTTTATTTATGACCAAAATCCCTTATTCAAAATTCTCAAGTTCAAAACTTTGAAAAACATTAAGTTTTTGCTAGTGTGGAACATTAAATCAGTTTGCTGCAGATATATTAATCTTTTGATTATAGGATGCCTCAGATCCAGCTGAGGGTGTTATAAACACACTCTACTACTTTTCTAAAATCCAGAAAATCACATGGCCCCAAGGATTTTGAAAATCAGACTGTGTATGTACACACATTCCAAATTAAGATGTTACCTGATATTCAGAATCCAGTCTAAACGAAGAGTCCCTTGAGTGACAGGTATCATTTAAACTACTTCCTCTGCTTCCAGACATCATCCTAGCACTTAAAGAGCTAGAGGGTTGAACAGAAATTCTTCTTGGAATCCTTGAAGGTTTAGACTCCATTCTTAATGTTTCCTGTGAAATGCAAATTTTGATTAATTGCCTTTTGGAAAACATGCAAACCTTTGATTCTTAATCCTCTCCTTAATGATCAGCTCAAATCAAGAATTAACCATGCAAATTAACCAAATATGGTATGGTAAACTGTGAGATTATCATCACTCTCCTTCTACAGGCAGAGGTCTGAAGTCCATCAAAGGTTCCCTATTGCCCATAAAATGAAGCAAACATGATAAAAGTGGTGATGAGAAACTGAGGTTTGTTGTTTCTAAAGCCTGAGCTCTTTTCCTTATTCAATTTCCTTTCTATATAAAATCCTAGGGACTTCCCTAGTGGTCCAGTTGGTAAGACTCCGCGCTCCCAATGCAGGGGGCCCGCGTCTGATCCCTGGTCGGGGAAGTAGATCCCGCAAGCATGCTGCAACTAAGACTCGGCATGCCGCAACTAAGAAGTCCGAGTGCCACAACTAAGACCCGGCACAGCCTAAATAAGTAAATAAATAAAGTAAATAAGTAAATAAAATCCTACACAAATTAGCCCTTGACTCTTGCTATTCCTATTATGAGTGTTCGATACTCATACCATAGCATTAGCTATACTGTAGTATCTGTACATTCCCTAACACAATATGCTCTCACAGGACTTTGTATGTGCCTGCAAAGTCTATACATTCCCCATTCAATTCCTGGGCATAGTCTTAAAACAAGATCAAGTGTTACTTCCACTTTGTACATACTTTTTTTAAGACATCATACTACCATGCTGTAATTTGTTTTCCTTTCTCCCCTTCTCAAAAGTGAGAATAATTTCTAAGTTTTCTTCACTAAACATTGCTCAACACATGCCAAGAGTCACCACTAGCTATGCCTTATTTTTTAACTCTCTCTATAAATGGATTCATACAACATGTACTCTTTTATGTCTGGCTTCATTTGCTCAACATTATATTTGTGAGACTAATTCTGCTGTTGCATGCAGTTGTAGTTAAGTTCACTTTAATTAGTTTATATAATATTCCACTGTATCAATACACACAAATTTATTTGCCTATTCTACTGTGGATAGACACTGGACTGTTTCCAGTTTTAGGCTATTACAAGTAAGGCTGCTATAAAATCATTAATTTTATAAATTAAAGAAAAACTTTTAAAGTTTTCTGAGGAAAGGACTTACAATGCGGCCTCTAAACAACTGAGATACCACCAGTCTTGAGAGTAAAAAGAGAAGGGCAAAAGAAAGTAACAGTAAAAAGAAAAGAAATCACAATAATCTCTTCAACTTCTCCCAGTTACCCACTTTCAAGGTCAAAACTTATTCCCTTATTTTTCTGGTAGTGGATTGAAATTAAGGCAAGAACAAAGTAATGTACTTCACTTGCTTGATATACAGCCTAGATAGGTATATTTGCTGTATTAAAACCTTCAAATCTAAACATTTAAGTTAAAAACATCTAATTCACTTTCAACTCATTAACTTATCAACTAAGTTTTAGCATCATTCTACCTTAAAAGTTACTACAAAAGAATTTCCTTTTTCAATATCTGCCTCAAAAACAGGGTATCAAGCAATGACAGAAAAGAGGATGAAGATGCAAAAACATCAACAAAACATATGGCCTATACTGCAGTAGGATACACAACAAACATGAAAAAGATATAACACAAGCCTAGTATCAATTAAAATTATTCGACTAAGAGTATCTAGCTAATGAGAAACCAGAGTAAAAGCTACACTCTGGGACATGATTAAATCAAAGATAGCTTATCAGAAAAGGTCTGTTTGAAGTCCCAGTTAAACATGACAAGGTTATCCTTATGCATCTATTTTGGTCCCGCTTTCCAAAACCCCTATAAAATGACAGTGGATGAATCCAAAAGCTTTAACTATGAAAAGAATAGGAAAAGGGACCATAAAAGGCAAGAGATTTCAATGTTATATTTGGAAAATCCAAAAAAGTCAGAGAAGAGATAGAGTAATTCAGCAGAGAGGATAAAAAATACACCCTAGGTACTTTTTAGAAAGAGGTAGGAACTGGAAGCAAAGCAGTTGGCCTTAGCATCCTAGAAAGAATTAAGACCTGGAGATGCAAGGTATCATAAAAAAGGGATGATGCATGGAGTTGCTGAATTAAAATCTGTACTTGGAGCAGTAAAACCCCCAACTCTCCCCCTAGCACCATTCTTCCGAAAACAGGATATTTATTATCTGGAGAATAAGGATCTCCTATGTAACCCTCCCCACCCCTCCCCCCCAGCAAATATACAACCATCTCTGCAAAGGTTAAGTATAAGGAACAAAAGAAAATATATATATTCAATGTTGAGACCCAAAAACTCTTTCCTGGTGCTGTTTTTACAATGCTGTCAGAAAACCAAACAAAATACCCGAAATAAAATTTCTGGATACTGACATTTGGAATGCTTCCAATTACACAGCTAGCCTGCCATTTGACCATCCTACCCAAAGCAAAGTCCACTAGTCACCAAGAGTTTCTAATCAGCTTTTTTTAGTGCTTCCCTCTAATAGACAAACATCAAGGATCACTAGGTATCCAAGAAAAACCTCCCATAAGACTAAAGTAAATAACAAAAAAAGGAACTTAAGAGAAAATCTGGGGAAAGGAGCTAATTAATTACTATCCTCAACGGGAGCAAAAGACATTCATTCATAAAATAAGAACAGGATGCTTGAGAAAGCAATCAGTATAATGAACAGCTTGTGGAAATTCAAAATGTTACACACTTAAAAAAGAAATGTGGGGGCTTCCCTGGTGGCGCAGTGGTTGGGAGTCCGCCTGCCGATGCAGGGAACGCGGGTTCGTGCCCCGGTCCGGGAAGATCCTGCATGCCGTGGAGCGGCTGGGCCCGTGAGCCATGGCCGCTGAGCCTGCGAGTCCGGAGCCTGTGCTCCACAGCGGCAGAGGCCACGACAGTGAGAGGCCCGCATAATGCAAAAAACAAAAATCAGAATCCAGTCTAAACGAAGAGTCCCTTGAGTGACAGGTATCATTTAAACTACTTCCTCTGCTTCCAGACATCATCCTAGCACTTAAAGAGCTAGAGGGTTGAACAGAAATTCTTCTTGGAATCCTTGAAGGTTTAGACTCCATTCTTAATGTTTCCTGTGAAATGCAAATTTTGATTAATTGCCTTTTGGAAAACATGCAAACCTTTGATTCTTAATCCTCTCCTTAATGATCAGCTCAAATCAAGAATTAACCATGCAAATTAACCAAATATGGTATGGTAAACTGTGAGATTATCATCACTCTCCTTCTACAGGCAGAGGTCTGAAGTCCATCAAAGGTTCCCTATTGCCCATAAAATGAAGCAAACATGATAAAAGTGGTGATGAGAAACTGAGGTTTGTTGTTTCTAAAGCCTGAGCTCTTTTCCTTATTCAATTTCCTTTCTATATAAAATCCTAGGGACTTCCCTAGTGGTCCAGTTGGTAAGACTCCGCGCTCCCAATGCAGGGGGCCCGCGTCTGATCCCTGGTCGGGGAAGTAGATCCCGCAAGCATGCTGCAACTAAGACTCGGCATGCCGCAACTAAGAAGTCCGAGTGCCACAACTAAGACCCGGCACAGCCTAAATAAGTAAATAAATAAAGTAAATAAGTAAATAAAATCCTACACAAATTAGCCCTTGACTCTTGCTATTCCTATTATGAGTGTTCGATACTCATACCATAGCATTAGCTATACTGTAGTATCTGTACATTCCCTAACACAATATGCTCTCACAGGACTTTGTATGTGCCTGCAAAGTCTATACATTCCCCATTCAATTCCTGGGCATAGTCTTAAAACAAGATCAAGTGTTACTTCCACTTTGTACATACTTTTTTTAAGACATCATACTACCATGCTGTAATTTGTTTTCCTTTCTCCCCTTCTCAAAAGTGAGAATAATTTCTAAGTTTTCTTCACTAAACATTGCTCAACACATGCCAAGAGTCACCACTAGCTATGCCTTATTTTTTAACTCTCTCTATAAATGGATTCATACAACATGTACTCTTTTATGTCTGGCTTCATTTGCTCAACATTATATTTGTGAGACTAATTCTGCTGTTGCATGCAGTTGTAGTTAAGTTCACTTTAATTAGTTTATATAATATTCCACTGTATCAATACACACAAATTTATTTGCCTATTCTACTGTGGATAGACACTGGACTGTTTCCAGTTTTAGGCTATTACAAGTAAGGCTGCTATAAAATCATTAATTTTATAAATTAAAGAAAAACTTTTAAAGTTTTCTGAGGAAAGGACTTACAATGCGGCCTCTAAACAACTGAGATACCACCAGTCTTGAGAGTAAAAAGAGAAGGGCAAAAGAAAGTAACAGTAAAAAGAAAAGAAATCACAATAATCTCTTCAACTTCTCCCAGTTACCCACTTTCAAGGTCAAAACTTATTCCCTTATTTTTCTGGTAGTGGATTGAAATTAAGGCAAGAACAAAGTAATGTACTTCACTTGCTTGATATACAGCCTAGATAGGTATATTTGCTGTATTAAAACCTTCAAATCTAAACATTTAAGTTAAAAACATCTAATTCACTTTCAACTCATTAACTTATCAACTAAGTTTTAGCATCATTCTACCTTAAAAGTTACTACAAAAGAATTTCCTTTTTCAATATCTGCCTCAAAAACAGGGTATCAAGCAATGACAGAAAAGAGGATGAAGATGCAAAAACATCAACAAAACATATGGCCTATACTGCAGTAGGATACACAACAAACATGAAAAAGATATAACACAAGCCTAGTATCAATTAAAATTATTCGACTAAGAGTATCTAGCTAATGAGAAACCAGAGTAAAAGCTACACTCTGGGACATGATTAAATCAAAGATAGCTTATCAGAAAAGGTCTGTTTGAAGTCCCAGTTAAACATGACAAGGTTATCCTTATGCATCTATTTTGGTCCCGCTTTCCAAAACCCCTATAAAATGACAGTGGATGAATCCAAAAGCTTTAACTATGAAAAGAATAGGAAAAGGGACCATAAAAGGCAAGAGATTTCAATGTTATATTTGGAAAATCCAAAAAAGTCAGAGAAGAGGTAGAGTAATTCAGCAGAGAGGATAAAAAATACACCCTAGGTACTTTTTAGAAAGAGGTAGGAACTGGAAGCAAAGCAGTTGGCCTTAGCATCCTAGAAAGAATTAAGACCTGGAGATGCAAGGTATCATAAAAAAGGGATGATGCATGGAGTTGCTGAATTAAAATCTGTACTTGGAGCAGTAAAACCCCCAACTCTCCCCCTAGCACCATTCTTCCGAAAACAGGATATTTATTATCTGGAGAATAAGGATCTCCTATGTAACCCTCCCCACCCCTCCCCCCCAGCAAATATACAACCATCTCTGCAAAGGTTAAGTATAAGGAACAAAAGAAAATATATATATTCAATGTTGAGACCCAAAAACTCTTTCCTGGTGCTGTTTTTACAATGCTGTCAGAAAACCAAACAAAATACCCGAAATAAAATTTCTGGATACTGACATTTGGAATGCTTCCAATTACACAGCTAGCCTGCCATTTGACCATCCTACCCAAAGCAAAGTCCACTAGTCACCAAGAGTTTCTAATCAGCTTTTTTTAGTGCTTCCCTCTAATAGACAAACATCAAGGATCACTAGGTATCCAAGAAAAACCTCCCATAAGACTAAAGTAAATAACAAAAAAAGGAACTTAAGAGAAAATCTGGGGAAAGGAGCTAATTAATTACTATCCTCAAAGGGAGCAAAAGACATTCATTCATAAAATAAGAACAGGATGCTTGAGAAAGCAATCAGTATAATGAACAGCTTGTGGAAATTCAAAATGTTACACACTTAAAAAAGAAATGTGGGGGCTTCCCTGGTGGCGCAGTGGTTGGGAGTCCGCCTGCCGATGCAGGGAACGCGGGTTCGTGCCCCGGTCCGGGAAGATCCTGCATGCCGTGGAGCGGCTGGGCCCGTGAGCCATGGCCGCTGAGCCTGCGAGTCCGGAGCCTGTGCTCCGCAGCGGCAGAGGCCACGACAGTGAGAGGCCCGCATAATGCAAAAAACAAAAACAAAAAAAAAAAAGAAATGTGATACACTAAAATAAACCAACAGAAAGACTGGGACAACTCCCAGAAGTAGAAGATGTAACTCAAAAAACAGGAGAATTGTCCAGGGGAGTTATCGATCATTCGACAGTAAGTATGGTTACAGAAAGAGAGATAAAAGAAAATAAGGTAGAGAAAATTACCAAAGAAACGAAAGAACTTTTCTAGAATTGAAGGACACAAATCTCCACGTTGAAAGGGGTCAAGAGTACTGGCCAGGATCAAAGAAAAAAGACCAACACTAAGTACCATTTATCATCTTGAAATTTCAGAACACCAGAAATAGAGAGAAGATTCTATAATTTACAAGAATGGAAAAACAGGTCATATACAAAAGAAAAGTAATCAGAATGGCTTCTTAATTACAACTAAAAACTCTCAAGACAATAAAGCAATGCCTATAGTACTGAGAAAAAAATTTAGCATTGAACTCCAATCTAGCAACTAAATGTGAGGTGGAGAAAAGAGTATTCAGACATGAAAGATTTTAAAAAAACAATTAAAAAACAAACAAAACCATAGGAAGTTAGTTAAATGAAGAGCAGGTCCTAGGAAAACGGGAGTGTAAAGAATGAAAGAACCAGACACAGAACCCAGGAAACAGTTACAAAATTATGTAGAAAGCAGAGGGAGCAACTAATCAAGACTGGAACAGGATCACAGAAAATGGAAGCAAATTCTCAGGAAAAAATAGCATCATACGGAAACTATTTTGGCTCGTGGCAGAGATGATGATACAACTGGGGAAAAAATGCTGAATACTTAGAACAAAGGGCAAATTTAATACATTAATTTTGTAACTTGGGAAAACAGAGCTATTGTTCTAGAAAGGAGATGGTGCAGTGTTTGGGTGAACTCTTTAATATTTATATAGTTATGATAGTGTAAACATAGATTACTGTATCAATCTTGCTACAAACATGCTGTGTGACTGAGGTGGGTAGGGGAAGTAAGGACAATGGGGAATAAAAAAGCATATATATAATACTAAAAAATCATGAACACATCATTTAGAAATATGAAGGTAAATCCTAAAGCAGCTAAAAGGTGAGGATTGCTGCCTATGGAAAGCAGGACTGGGAATGAGGTAAAGGGTGAAGCAAAGGACTGCTTGTTTTCCTTTTAAGCAGAGATGACCATATTTCCTGGTTTGCCTAGACCAGTCCCAGTTTATGGCCAGAAAAGTCCTAATTTGTGCTCATTATCCTGGGACAATTATTAATAGTACTTGCATTGTCTCTTAAAAGTGGCCTGGTTTGAATGATAAAGCATACAGTCACCTAACATAAATCTTTACTTCCTTCAGCTTTTTATAAATTCTATATATACATCCATACAAAAATTTTTATTAAAAAGGTGAATTATGAATTGGACATTTAAAGAAGGCATACGTTAGTAGAAAGAATACTAATGGCTAAATACTGACATGCAACAGCCCATAAAAGATTTAACAAGTAGCAAATTTGTTATTTTATCAAGAAGGCTCTACAAACACTAAACAAGGGACTGTATTTGTTGAGGATTTTAAAAGGGAAGATAAAATGTCTTTAAAAAGATACAAATCTATAGATGGTTCTTTAATAACAGTGCTTCTATTTTTTTTTTTGCGGTACGCGGGCCTCTCGCTGTTGTGGCCTCTCCCGTTGCGGAGCACAGGCTCCGAACACACAGGCTCAGCGGCCATGGCTCACTGGCCCAGCTGCTCCGCGGCATGTGGGATCTTCCCAGACCAGGGCATAACAGTGCTTCTTAATCATACCTCTCGTAGTTTACTTTGATTATATTTATACCCAATTCTTACTTGCAGAATAAAACTAACCTAGTAGGCAATCTCTCAAAACAAAGCTCTTGGGAGAAAGCAAAGAGGCAGGGTCCTCCGAGAGCTATAATTTATACTGCATGAAACTATTTTTGGCAACTCCTCTACATAAATTGATTGAATTTTGACAATGTACGTGTTACCAGAAAACTTACGTAATCTGGTTGTATAAGCTGTAGGTCAAAAGCACAAAAAATACAAATAATAAAATAAATAAAATTAATTAAAATAAGCAGTCCTTGAAAAACTTCTACCAGACCACTTACAAGGTACTATAAGGCATCTTTTCAAGTTCATTCATTCAAGAAATAGTTTTTTACATGCTTAGTATGTGCTAGGCACATTAATTAATACTAAACAAAAGGACAGGGAGAGGGGACAACACTGAACCTACTAAGATAATGACTATGAAGAAGCTGTAGTCTAGTAGAGAACAAAACACAAATAACCACACAACTTAAACAGCTATAAGTGCTCGAAAGGAAAAGGTATAAGCCAGAAAAAAAGACTAGCAGGAAAAAAGTATCTGAAGTTCAATGCTTTTAACCAAGACTTAAAGAGTAAAGCACAAAAAGTTCATATGTACAATCTTTCCTCAATGGTCAATATAACAGCATCTTACTTTCCTTTTGCCTCTATGTAGTTTCTTTAAATTTGATTCTAGAATTGGAGAGTTGAACTGTCTTTCTAGTGATAAGATAAAAACTTATCACCAGGGCTTGGTTTATAGATGTGTGTCCACCTATGCAGACACATGAGACCCTGTGCTTGATTAAAAGCTCTACTGCGGACATCTTGAAATTATTAGTACTTTAACCTTTGAACTTGTATTTTGTAATTGAAGTCAGATAGGATAGTGAAGCATGAGCCTGAGAAGAAGAGATATGTGCCTGTCTGCTATGCCTTGCCACTCAATTTGCATACAGCCCTCATTGCTACGAAGCTTCCATTATTAACATGCTTAATTTTTACTCTCTTTGAGCCTCACTCAAGTCCTAGGCAGGATGGATCCACTGGACTTGTGTGCTCATGTTCCTTATCAACACATCTATGTCTGAGTAAGCTGAAGTGCTGACAGCTCCAAGAGGTCATTCCATTTCCATTCTTCAGAACTTGCTTCAACTTCAAATGCAGAGAGAAGGTGATGAACCACAAAGCCACAAAAATCTTATGATCAATATTTGAGATTTTTACTATATTGAACTTTTCAACTTGTGAAGATTCTCTGAAGCTGATATTTAACTGCTAGTTTACCCAACTAGTCTTAATATCACTGTTAAGCGTTCCCTTACCTTCAGGCATTTTAATAGTAATTGGCATGAGCAACAGGAGTGGAAAACAGATATTCATACTAACTCCAAAATTTATGCAGTCTTTCATCTCATAAACCTGTGGCTTGTTACCTAGTAAAAAATTACTACATTTTTAATAGGTAATTTCATTCAGCTGGGCTTCCTAGGAAACCTCTGAAGAGCTCTTTAAAGCAAGTTCATGTTTTTGGTGGCCCATTAAACACTATAAAGGAGCTTTAGACCAAAAAGAGTTTCTCCCACCTATAAACAATCCAATTCAAATCTATTCTATGGAAATAATCTTAACTTAAACTTTCTTAGTCTAGGTAAAAAGCCTCAAAGAATTCTCTCATTACCTGACATGCAAAATTCTGTGCCCAATGCTATCTGCAAGTTAACAAGATCTCATAGTCTCATGTCAAATGCAACTGAAAACCTATCACACAACTTATACTAAAACAGACAAATTTAAATTGAATTTTACAATGTTTTTCAGCAAGACTTTACTTGAATATGAGGCCTACTCTAAGTAAACCAACAAAGTTTGTCTCTAATAATACCACACTAGGCCTTGTCTAAAGAGAACTCATCATTAATCCACACATTTTCTTCTTTTCTATTTCACCCTACTAGTAACAGCACCACTCCCCAATCACACTTTCAACTGTTTTTCTACTACCTTAAAAGCAAAGTCTACATTCTTTGCCCCAATATCCAGAACTCTAACCTACCTTTTTCAGTTAACTTCCAACTACCACCTTAAAAAAAAATGCTAGTTCCAGTTCACCCAGGTGGGGAGGAGGTGGCAGGAGTCGGCCTGCACGCTATACCCAGGAGACAGGGAGAAGGGCATAAATCTTGGGACAGCCCCACCTCTGAGGATCAGGCACACAGAGCCCGCCTAAGACTGGAGAAGGATGCATAAAACATAGAACACCTCCTTTCACCATGAACCTTGCTCCAAATAGGAAGGTACAGCAGTTTACTGCTGAGGGAGTTACAACAGCCTTAGAGCCTTAGACCTCTCTGTGGTGCAGATGTGCAGGGCCTGCAGGAAGTTGAGGCTAGTGAAAGAATACTCAAAGAAATCCTCCAGCACTCCAGCCTCACACTAAGTACCATGCAGCAGCAATCCACTACTGAAATACTCTGAAAATATATAAAGCAATAATAAAGTTCAAACCCAGCTTAACTACAGACTAAACCAACTCAACCCACCACACTAACAGTGACAGAAGAGTAGGTCCCACATCCAGGCATAAAAATTATTGATCTCAGCCTCTACTATTCTTTTATTTCCACTGTTTCCCATTCAATCAAAAATTATAAGACACAAAAATACAAGGAAAAAAACAAACAGTTCATCATCAAGAGATAAGAATCAACAGAACCAGATGAAGAGATGGCCCTCATGTTAGCAAACTGGGAAATTGATGCATTTACCAGTAGCCTAGGCAAAACTGAAAAACTAGGGAACCGGGAAATAGGCTAGAGGAAAACTATCCAGAATGAAGTTTGGAAAAACAGATAATGGTGAATACAAGAGAGGGTTTAAGAGACACTGAGGAAAGAGTAAGAAAAAATACTGTATGTTTAATTAGAGTTACAGAAGGAAAGAACTAGAGCACAGAAAAAATCTGAAGAGAAATTGGCTGAACTGATTCGATCACAGTCAAGAAGCCAAAAAAAACCCAACTAAAATAATTAGCAATTACACTAATTGCTAGATTACACATTCATGTGTAATCTAAAATCATTACACTTAAGAAAATTCTGAAAATGCTATGGGAGCATTGAATGGGGAACCAAAAGTTCCAACAAGGTGAGAAAGACTTCTGATGAGGTAACATTTGAGTTGACCTTTGAAGACTGAAAATAAAAAAAGAGGAAACATAAAGATGCCAAAGCATGTTGAAGAACTGGAAAATAGAAAATAATGTGTTAGGGATGAAAGCGAAGGCTTGGAAAAGGAGAGAGAACAAGAAGGACTCTCAGGGAAATAAATACATAAGGCAGATTATATCCAGATTGTAAAGGCAATCTTGTGTCCTTTGCTCGGAAGTTTGTACTTTGATAAGGCAACAATTCTGAAGCTTTTTATGAGCAGATTGTGTATTACTTTTCTCCCTAAGGACTCCAGAAATTAAGTTCCTGACAGGCAATTAGAGTTTTCAAAGATGAAACAATCAGTGGTCCAACAAAACTTCAGTTTTGCCTAGCCTTAATAATAGATTTATATAGCTCCCTGAATTTCTTACAGTTCTGAAAGTCAATAATTTTATTACCTTTGTGGAACCATGGGGAAGAAACCACTGCTAGAGGCTTTAGTAGGCTCAGTATCTACTAAAAATTTTGAGACAGCTAAAAACAAACCACCACCCCCATGCCCCAAACTAAGGACAAGTTATTAGGAAGAGACACAGTGGCTCCAAACAAATTAGTGAGAGCCAAAATATGGATAGAAGGTAGATTCAGAACATCCCAAGTAGAAAGGAATGTATTGGGGGTGGGGGGGGGAGGGACTGGATTATTCAGCATACTGATGAAAAACATTTTTCTCTTTATTTATTTGCAGGGAGTTGGGAGTGGAGGACAAAGAAGCACACCAAGATGAGTTGGTTTTAAAAAACAGGTAGCCTGAAGTACCCAAAAGAGGTCTAGAAGCATGCTAGAAATAGTTCTGAAAACCCAGGAGAGCAATCTGGGCTAACTGATTTTCAATCACTTACACTGATTTTACTTTTTCCCATACACATATGCTACCTCCTTGCCTTCTGCTTGAACTGTACCTTCTATCTCATCACTCTTGGCAGCCCCGCCCCCGCCACTGAATGTCTAATTAGTAGAATTTAGGGCACTATGAAAAAGTAAACTGAAAAACTTCAGGCAGTATAGGAAAACACTTGGAACAAAGGAGTTCTACACCTTACTTAAGACTAAAGTTTTTTCTGAGCACTGCCACAAGCTGTCTACCAAATAGGACTTGAATTTTTGTTTCCTACCAAATTTGGAAAGCTGTTAATTCCTAAGATAAGAGAAATAGCAGAGCAACGCTCAAAGGTTTTTCAATGATTCTGCTTATAAAGGGATCTCTCAAATAACATGTATCCTCTCAGATCCTCTCATGTGATCCTCTACAAATCACTGTGTCCCCTTCCTACAATAACAGTCTTGTTCAGGATCTGTCAACAGTCACATAGTAGTCATAAACCAAATGACCAGACAAACAAAAAGGCCCCAGCCCCATTCATATTAAAAAACAGTACAACCTACACCTAAGACTTTACCTTTATTTTAAATGTATTCATTAACATAGGTTCTTTTTCCAAAACAGGAAACAGGATAGGCAAGATAAATTAAACACTGCCCAATTTTTAGCATATGAGCCAACTTCTAACTTTTGTAAAAACATAATATTTGAGAATGCAAGCTTTTAAGTCTGTCCCTTACTTGGTGTGACTCTAGCCTTAATATAATGCTTAATTTCTTCACCTACAAAATGGGAATAATAGTAGTACCAACTTTACAGGTGTATCATGAGCTTTGCTGGCACACAGTATATAATCCTCAAATACCAGCTATTATTAAGCAATACCATCAGATGTTAAAAGATTTTCATACAAACAGCTTAGTAGGCATTATTTTGGCTTTTTCATTATTTGAAATTTGTCTTGAATACATAGTAAAAAGACTTTTTAAAATCATTCAGATTTATGTACAGGAGAATACTTGCTGCTGAGTAAAGAAAAAGTACATACCTTATATAAGTATATGCATACAAAATTGGGGAAAAAATAGCCATTATTCACATTTTACTGTATATCTGGGTGGGTTTTGTTTTCTTAACTTAGTTTTCCAAAACTTCTTTAATGTACTTGACCTAACTTTGATAATTAAGGGAAACAGTTACTGGCAGATGAAAAGATTTTTTATCTTACATTACAATAAAATCTATAAAATCTATAAAGAACTCCTAAAAACAATTCCCTTTCTAAATTGTAGTACTGCTGGTTTATACCCCTTAGTATCTGTACACCACAAAGGAAGTAGTAAATACTAAGCAACAGAGTACTATTCTATTCTGATAAATAATAAATGGAAAATAAGGTCAAAATCACTTTGCAAAGTGGAGTTTAGATTACCTGAGTACGCTTTAAAAAAAATTTTTTTTACTATGAAAAAATTTCAAACTTACACAAAAGTGGAGACAATAATGAACCTCCAGAAGCCAAACAACATTCTTCAACAATTGTCAACATTTGACTATTTCCCCCTCCTCTATTTTAAAGCAAATACCAGTCATGACATCCTTAAGAATGTCTGTTCTTAAAATAGTCTAAGCAACCTGTGGTAATTACGAAGTATGGCTACAAATCCCTCCCAGCTGAATACCCACACCCTTTTGCATTGTCCTCTTGCTGGTCTGCCCGGGAGGAGGTGGAATCTATTTCCCCACCCCTTGAGTGTGGGCTACCTTGTGAGACTTACTTTGACGAAGAATACACTATGACATTATATGATTTCCAAGGCTGTAAGAAGTCTTATAGCTTCCACTTTCACTCTCCTGGAATGCTGTCTTGGGACCCCCATGTCATAAAAGACCACACTAAGCAAAGCCTACATGTTTAACCAACACCAAGTGCCAGAAATGTGAGTGACGCCATCTTGGACCTGCCAGCCTGAGAAATCCTTCAGCTGAATAACTGATACATGAGTGAACCCAGGGGAAACCAGAAGAGCTACCCAACAGGCACAGAGAACTGTAAAAACACTGTAAACAGTAGTTTTAATCCACAGGGTTTTGAGGTGGTGTGTTATGTAGCAATAGAGTAAAGCTTTGTAACATTCCTTTTACTTTCCTACAATTATCATCATGCATCCGGTCTTATGAAAAATCTGATTCGATTTCAGGGTCTAACTTAGACTTTGTCTTTAACATCCAGGGGAGGGGCTTCCCTGGTGGCACAGTGGTTGAGAATCCGCCTGCCGATGCAGGGGACACGGGTTCGTGCCCCGGTCCGGGAGGATCCCACGTGCCGCGGAGCGGCTGGGCCCGTGAGCCATGGCCGCTGAGCCTGCGCTCCGCAACGGGAGAGGCCACAACAGTGGGAGGCCCGCGTACCGGGGGGGGGGGACAAATTCCAGGGGAGTTAGTTACTGAATTATCAAAAGCACATTACTATACAATAAATTCATGGCATTAAGACCAGAGTTATCATAGAAAATACCAATGTATTTCAATAGCCAATAATCTTCCAGAAATATAAACAGAGTTACAATTCCTTTATTTACCTCTATTTGGTATATCCTTTTGTTTAAAAAATCTGCTTCTGGGAAAAAATTTTTTTTTTCTTAATGGGAAATCCTAGTGTTTTACTGATCCTAGTGAACATGGAGACATGAAAACTAAACGTAGTCACATAAGAAAAGCACTTCTAAAGCACAGAACTTTTGGGGTCTTTAAAAAATGCCTTGATTTTTACCTGACAAATATTTAAGACATAAAGATACAGCCAGGTCTTAAAAAATACTATCAATAACTAGAAAAAAGTTCAACATCTCCATGAGAAAATAGGACTATGATGTTAAGTCTACATTAGAATACTTTGAAATAATCTGTCCTCCTCTGAAGTGTATTTAATCTGTGTCAAGTTTCAATCTTCATTCCATAACTGGAAACCATTTTAGAGTTATTCTGAAAGTGGGAAACACGTTACACTGAAGTGCAATGATCATAATGAAGAGATGAAAACTAACTTTTAAAGTTCAAAATCTGCCTTCTTAAAGTTATTGACAAAAGTTGGGTATATGACAGTAGGTAATTTTAAAACCAGGTGTTCAACTTATCTAGTCTAACCAGGAGAGCCAGAGAAATACATGTGAGAACAAGAAAAACCAGTTTTGACCACATAAGTTTGGACCAGAGAAGAAAAGTTAAAAATTAAGATCATGAAAAGTAAAACCAAGCCAACTCTCAAATTATAATTTTATCTTGCTCCCCATTTCTGTGTTCATCTTATGATTAGCAAGTGTAATAAAAATCGAATTTTTGCAAAATAATAATTGTGAGAAGATAATTTCACTATAATTCTGCTTTAGTGAATTCAAGTAGATCTTAGTAAGAACTCAAAATCTCTACTCAGTTTTAAATTGTAATTACACTAATGTGATCAGTTGTTGATTCAGTTATTTAACAGCTAAAAGGTTCATTAGTTAAGTTTAATTTGTTGGTTAAAAATGAGGTTTGATACAACCTTGTTCATTTCACTTAGGCATTCCCCACTGTTCTTTATTACTAGCACTTAATTATCTGTAGTAACAGAAGGATCTATCAGCATAGATAATTTTAAACCATTTTTTATTTGGCTTAGGGACACAACAGCTCTTTATTCCCAACAGCATAGAGCACTAACTTTCTAAAACAGTACTGAAGGTCTTTCATGTCATGCTCTAACCCTCCATTCAATTGTTTCAGCTATGGGGAACAAACTGTATATTCCTAAAACAAACCATGATACCATGACTTTCAGTTTCCTTATCAAACTCCTAATCATCCCTCACATCTCAGTTCAAGCAATACTTCCTGTAAAAATTTCCCCCAAGATCAAACACCTCTTCTCTGTGCTCCCACAATACTACCATATATCAATACTTACACTAAGATAATAGCAGTTGTTGTTTATACATTAGTCTGATGATTAAATTGTGAGTTGTGGAAGGTAGAAGCTGTGTCAACCTCCTTGTAACGTGAAGCCCTAATCTAGTAGGTAAAATACAAATAACAAACTTTCAAAAATTGTTTTACATTATTTGATAGTTTTACACCATTACAATTATTTTCCTAAAATTAAGCGGGCAACTCTTGAACATATACCAGATGAACAGCTGTGTGAAATGGATATGTAGCTGGTTAAAAACTGGGGCCATGGATGTCTTTTTATGTTCAAGCTGATTATCTGACACCTTCACACAGAACATATGTGCATGTCTATATGGCAGCATCTTTGTGCTTTACCTGGGAAATTAAGCTCTCTTACCAATGTGACAGAAACAGAAATTGCCTGTACTTAAATAAGCAGGAATTTTTAACCATTCTTATTCATGACATTTGACCCCAGGACTATGCTTACCACCATGCTTACATCTGTGGTATAATTTAGGGCAAAAGAAGAGCTGTAAAATGTTCTTATCTAAAAACATTGGTAGTATAGAACTTATATAAGTGTATATTATTGTGCGTGTGAAAAGCAGTCAGTACTCTGTGAGGGACATATTACAGGGAGAGTAAAATTTGAAGAATGCATGAATATAAACAACTGGACTTAGTATCAATTCCAACTGCTTACATTCATCAAAAGTTCATTCTGCAAGTATTATGTCCCCCAGCGTGCTGACTGCTACACACTACTTGATCTAATTTAATCCTCATTTCAACTCTAGGAAGAGGTTAAATAATTATGGCGAAATCAAGACCCAAACCCAGAGCGGCCTCTAATGCCTCCTACGCCACTGCAGTTCCACAAAATGCTGTAGAGCTGTAAATCAAATACTGACCCCATTTCTGAAACACAATTTTAACTCACGGAAAGAAAAAAATCTAGTTACAGTGTGTGTCTGCCTTTTTAACAACAGTATACCGTTTGATTTTAAATCAAAAATTCATCTTTAACCTTATCTCTTAGTCCTAGACAGAAACGAACAGATGAGAGAAAGAAAGGGGGGAAATTTTAAATTATTTTATTAATGACAAAAAAACCCTAAAACATCCTACAAAATCGAAAAAAAAATACTCAATTCAATTGCACTTGGCACCTTTGCTCTTAATAGCGCCAAACGACAACGGTCGTGATCAATGTATTACCAAGACAGAGATGTTCCCCACATATTTACATCTGTTCGTAGGAAAAAAGAACTATAGTATTTTTGCTGTGTGTACACATTCATCTTCTCTACGCAGTTTCATCAAAATGAGGGAGTACTGCATTCAACTACTAATGCCTTCCATATTTCACTTCTTACGCCAACAGGTCCGTTTTTATACATACCACCACCTAGTTCAATTTGAATAACATACAATTTACCACAATACAAAGGAAATCCCAAAGTATCACGATACTCAAGATCTGGGACGATCAATGAGCAAACCTTTATCCCATCTAAGGGGCTGGCAAAGTCCCTTCAATTCGAAGCTGGGTTGGCAGAGCCCTAAGCCGCCCTGCCTTCAACACCTCGCTCATTAAATACCTCACTCGTGACACTCCCGGCCCGCCCCAGAGGACCCTCCTCAACCGCGTCGAAGAGGAGGCAGCCAAAGGCCAAAACAGGGCTCAAGCGCCTTGCCCTCACCCGCCGCACGTCCGCACGGAAGACACAGAGCCTGCCCCCTCCACCCGTCACAAACTCCAACACGGGACGAAAGGCCACGGGCAGAGGAGGCCTGTGCCCGGCTCCCCTTAGTACCCACGGTCCCGGATCAAGCTCCTCCGCCCCGATTCTGAGAGGAAGGAGGCGGCCTCGGCGTCCCCAGGCCAGCACTTCGTTTCCTCCCCTCCCCCACCCGCGGCCTTTAGAACCCCCTCCCCGAGAGGGAGAAGCCCGAGCTCCGCAGCTTATTACCCTGCTCCAGAGCTGGCACTGAACAGGGCGCGTCCCGCTCCCAGCGATCACACCACCGTCTTCCTCCTCGGAGTTCGAGGCCTCTAAGAGGGGCAGAAGAGTCGGCCGCGAAGCACAATGGCGTCCGCCCGTCTCCCGGGCCCGGCGCAGAACCAGCCACCACCGTTAAATGCCCCTCCCTTCTCCCTCCTCCACTTCGCGGACTCCTCCGACCTCTCGCGAGAGTGGTGGAGCTGAGCGGATCCGAGAGCTGCGGGCGGGTTCGACGTACCCCACCGCGGGGTGGTGCTCTGACTGCGGCAACCGTTGAAGGGCTGCCTCCGGGGAGGCAGCGAGGCGCCACCGGTAAGCGGCTGCGGCTGGTCGGCCGTCGGGCTGGTGGCTGGGCCGGTGAGTGTGCGGGCCTCGGGAGCGGGGCGCTGGAGGCCCGGCCGTGGTTGGCCGCCGTCGCCTGCCTGGTGAAGGGCTCAGATCCAGCCCTGCCGCTCCCCAGCGCCCAAGTCCGCGCCACAGTCTCTTGCCCTCTCCAGCAAACCTGCAAGGCCCACTGCTCGAAATACCGCCCATCATTTTTTTTTTTTTTTTTTTTTTTTTGCGCTCGGTGAGTCCAGCGCCCAAGTCCGCGCCACAGTCTCTTGCCCTCTCCAGCAAACCTGCAAGGCCCACTGCTCGAAATACCGCCCATCATTTTTTTTTTTTTTTTTTTTTTGCGCTCGGTGAGTGGCGCAGTGAACGTTTATTGACTTGAATCAAACACTGCCTTTCCGACCTCCCCTCCTCCTATTCCCTCCCTGCTCGCCCTAGGTGGTGGCAGCGAGCTCTCCCCTTTAAAGGCTGGAGCTCATTTGTCTGGGACCTTTCGTTACTCGCGGTAATTCGGTGGTGGTGGTGGTGTACTTTTGCAGTCATGTCTTTTAAATCGTGATACTAATCTTTGGTAGTGTAGCTACAGATTTTTCAGTAAAAATGCATCCATTTAGAAACAGGGAGGAAAATTGTGAGGTAAATGGTCTGATGAGAATGAAACGAAACCTTCAAAGAGCTATAAATGTGTTGAACGAAGATGTAAGTGAATAGTAATGAATAAAAGGGAGTAGGTTAGAGGAAAAAGCCACAGTTTCTGTGGATTTAGGTGATACGTGTGTTTTGAATAATGTATCAAACATAAGTTCTTCACCGGTGAAGATAAGTTATTGAAACTTGGAGGCATACTGATGACACTTGATTTGTAAACTGACCTGTTTTATTGGGTTATTTAAGCAATTCATTGGATCCAAATAATTTCAATAAATGAAGTATGAAGTTTATGTGTAATTCTTTGTCATTTCACTTGGAGGGTGTGCACTATCAGTATCAACTCTATTTCGCTCTGTCTTGGGGACTAACGGACTGTCCATGCTTCACTTTTGTAAATTGTAAAATATTAAAGATCATTATTATTTAAAGTTGGCACATAAATTCCAGTATAACTTTTAAAATTTGAGTTGAAGATTAACCATCTGGTGTGGGATAAAGTGAACAGAGATTAAGTTTGAGAAAATTAATTTACCCTGTATAGAAAACTGATTTTTCCCCCAGCCTGTTTGAGTGTACCTGTAGCATTGTGGTTATGGGTATATACACCCTGAAGCACCAGACTGCATGGGTTCAAATCCCAGCCCAGCCTCTTACTACCTTTGTTGTCTTGAGCAATTCTTTAAGCTTGCCAAGCCCAGGTTTCCTGTAAAATGGAGTTAATAAGAATACCTATAACCCACAAGGTTGTTGAAAGGATTAAATGAGATAATGCATCAGTTCCTGGAACATAATAAGCATTCCATAATTGTTAGCTATTACATTCCTTGTAATAGGTCCCTTAAACATCTTCTGAAGTACATTCTACGCTAGGAGGAATGACTGCACTATTTTCCTGAGCTATGGCAGTCTGACCTGGTAAAGGTAACTTCTCTACAGAAACCCCAAACCTGGCAAGGATGGTTCAGATTTTGGCAGATTGTCGCTTCATCCCCACCCAAAGCTGATAATAGCAGAGGTGAGTGTGGCACCAATTTCCTATGCTAAACAGAACTTCCAAATTAGTTTCTTGTTGATGCTAGTAAATAAAGACCACTAATAAGTATTTTTTTAAGACTTATTAGTTGATATTGTTTTTAAATGTACTTTCTCTGATTTGAGTTTCCAGATAATTATCATTATCAGCAAATAATTACTAAGATTTTCTACATTAAAGACAGTTGATAACAAATTGTAGATACAAATAGGTATGATAGTGACTATATTTTCTGAACTTAAAATCAGGACCAATGATTTGATGGCAAATTATTTGAAATTAGAACTGTTCTGACCAATTTAGACCCCACAGTTGCCTTTTTTTGCACAGAGTTCCCCCACTTGTCCTTCCTTTGCTGAACTTTTTTTATGCTTATGACCAACTCTGACATACCTTTTTGTATCTAAATATCTTTGTTCACCTCTTGCCACACCAACCCATTAGTTTCCATTTTCGAACTTGGCTTCTCTAAATTAAGGTCTTCTTTACTATTATTAATTTATCCCCTTTTACTTTATAAATTTGTCTGTCATTTGGCCATGATCATAACAACCCTTTACTCTTATGCTTAAGTATTTCTTCAACTACCTGATAGGTTAGAATTCTCTTTCAGATTTTGAATTTCAAAGTTCCTGTTTTCCCCACATTTTAACATTCACAACCTAACCTTCCAAGAAGCTTCTCTATGGTAAGGGTAATTTTATAGATATTCTCCACTTTGCATAAATGATGTGATCTTGAAAAGATGTGATTATATTTGTGTTTTGTAAATCAAATTATTTTAAATGTAGGTTATTTCTTAAACTTTTGAGGAACAGCAGGTAATACCTGGGATGAAATAAGAGTGCTTATTGGGAGGGGTCCCTAAGTTGAAAACAAAGGATGCCAATTCTTCTTAAATGGGAGTTTTATTAATCTCTGGAGAAGGGAACCTTGTGGCATAAACCAAATTGAGGCTCTACTGTTTAAAGTTATAGATAACTTTAAGTATATGGTACTTATTATTGAAAAATAGCTGTAGATTGAAGACTCTGTCTTCAAAGGAATATGTTACTTAAAAGGTCCTTTGCTTTAAATCTTTGATGTAAAAAATTCTTTTTATTCCAAAAATAATAAACCCCTGACTTAGTGAATTTTAATTTTCCCCTTATCAAGTTCAATTGAAAGGTGCCCCATTTAATAAGTGAGCATCCAAGACATGTTGTTGGTTGACTTCTGTTGGATTAGAAGCAATAACTCAATCCCTAAAGCCAATAGGTAAAACAATATAAAAACAAATAAAAAGAATACCATCTTGAAGCCTTCTCTGAGAAACTCTTTCTTACACTTAAGCTATGGTCTAGATCTCACTGGTTCTAGGAAGATCATTCCAGCTTACATTGCTGCTCCAGAACATCTGGCCTGGTCAGGAACAATTCTCAGCTTATGGAGCACTTGGAATCCATGTGTGAAACACCTTTCACACTGCCTGAAACATGGAGTTTTTAATAAAAGCAACTATCTTTTATTATCGATAGTACTAAAGGTTGGAAAACTATGGTACAAGGCCAAATGTGATCCACTACCTGTTACTGTAAATAGTTTTCTTGGAACACAGCCAGGTCCATTAATTTATGTAGTCTTATCTGTGTATGTCAGGGTTCTCCACAGAAACAGAACCAATAGTATGTGATACCTAACTATCTATCTACCTGTCTACCTATCTATCTATCTATCTACAATTACTATACCTAATATCTTCACTACAATGCCTAAATTAGCATATGATTAAATAACTCGATACTCTGGCCTCCCCAATTTAACCACAAAATTAACCATCGAAGTCTATGACTGCTTTTGCCTACAGTGGCAGAGATGAGTAGCTGTGATAGAGATGATATGGCTCAGAAAGCCTAAAATATTTACTATTTGGTTTTTTCGTAGAAAGTTTGTTGACCTCTGGAATAAACCATAAAACCAGATTGAAGTGACCCCTGTTCCTTTAATGCTGTGAAAATGAACACATACATAACAACTTCAGATTGATAATAATCAAGGACTATGCTCGGCCTCCATGGCCACTTTGGACTATATTTTGTGAGAATGCAAGCAGAAGAGCATCTAAATACTGATACGAAGTCCTTGGATATGCCCTTTGGCAAGTTTGGTTGCAACGTCCTTTTTAATCTTAATTTTTTTTTCATGTCTACATTTGTATACAATTTTATAACAATGTATGTATGTGATTACATCGTACATGCTAGCTATTTTAGTATAGGATGGTTCTTTTGCTTTTTTCCTCCTTTTTCTTTTCTTTTTTTTCTCTTTTCTTCCCTTATAATTTCCTTTTTAATTTGGCTCTTTTACCCATATTTACTACTCCATAAACGTTCTTGAAAAATTAGTGAGTATCCTTCTGCATTTTTTTTCTGCAGTCATACAATGTTGAAGGAATAGTTATTTAACACACACACACACACACACACACAGAAATACTCATATAGAGATTTTTTTTACCATTTATTTTATAAAACAGCATCAAATTTCAATGTGCATATTCATCTTAATTTTTCAATCAAAAGTACCTTTTTCTCTAAATCCCTATTTATATTGATTGTTTATCCTTTCATTTCTTTTTTTTTAATAAATTTATTTATTTATTTATTTTTGGCTGTGTAGGGTCTTCGTTGTTGTGCCCGGGCTTTCTCTAGTTGCAATGAGCGGGGGCTACTCTTCGTTGCAGTACACAGGTTTCTCACTGTCGTGGCTTCTTTTGTTGTGGAGCACAGGCTTTAGGTGTGAGGGCTTCAGTAGTTGTGGCACATGGGCTCAGTAGTTATGGCTTGCAGGCTCTAGAGCACAGGCTCAGTAGTTGTGGCACATGGGCTTAGTTGGTCTGTGGCATGTGGGATCTTCGAGACCAGGGCTCGAACCCGTTTCCCCTGCATTGGCAGGCGTATTCTTAACCACTGCGCCACCAAGAAAGTCCTATCCTTTCTCTTTGATGTCATAGATATTACTACTCTGTCCTTCCTTCACAGTGTTTTTTCAACTCTACCATCTGTCTGTTGACTTGCCATTTATTATCTTTTGCTATAGATATGTTCATATGGTAAAATGTGTCTGTGATTTCTTTTTTAACTTTTGGGTTTGTAGCTTAGCTTAAAAAGTATTACCTATCCCTAGATTGTATCATGTAATATCGTAGATTTTTCTAGACTATGTTTAATTAAACTCAAATTAATGTTTGTATATGGAATAAGATAATAGGATCTAATTTTATTTTCTTCTCAATAGCCAGTTTTGCCAGTAGCATTTCTTAAATAACCTATTCTTTGTGATTAAAAAGACTACTTTTGTTATACATTGACTTTTCAGATTTCTACTGGATTTATTTCTGGATTTTCTATTTTGAAAACAGAACTATTCAGAACTATAAACTAAACAGAACTATTCAGAACTATAGTTTATAGTTGTAAATATTGTTTTGCTTGCTCCCTTTTGAATCTTTTTCAAATATCAATACTGTTCTGCATTTCTGTCACCTACCTATTCAATTATAAGGAATGGTAACTATTTCCTTCAGAATCACCCAATATACTTAACCAGCTTTACATTATACAGTGCATGTTATACTACCAAACTGCCTAAGAATTATCTTAATTTCTCTTCCCACTATTCTTGTTTCCTTTTCTCAGCAGTTTGCTAAAGCCATTGAATATACTTCAGTAATCTAAAAACATCTCATCAATACTTTTGTATATCATAATAATTTTTTAAAAAACTATATACATACATACTACACACATACATACTATTCAGTTTCTTAAATCACCCTATTCTCTATCCCAGAGTCCAACCTAAGTTTTTTACCATGGAGCCTTAGTCACTTTTGACAAGTTGGCTATTTGTACCATGGGCAATAAAGAAGAAATCCTACATTTTTATTATGTCATCATAAAAGGTATGAAAATGGTGATGTGCTTTAAATCTTTCACGTAGGTTTAATGTTTGTAATTCTTAGCTTTAGCACATCACACAAATGTGGTGGTGGTTGTTGATTTTGTTGTGGTTTGAATATTCTCTTCAAAGCTAAGAACTCTGTACTTTAATTAATTATATTTTAATTCAGTTTTTAGAAGATATTAATTCAGTACTTTTTATGTTTTGTTTGCATACTGTTAATTTTGCCTAAATTTGTGGGAAGGCTTTTCTCAGGAAAGTGATTGTTTCATTGTTTTCAAGTCCATTTAGTAAGATATTTTTAAATCTTATGAACTTTATCTCAAATACTTACTTTAATTGAAAGTTTTGGGCATGTGTTTGCATATTAGTATCATGGAATTTGAATGAAAATATAAAATATAATTTTAATGAATATTTGGTTTCCTTTATGTCTTTTAACAGTCTTATAAATAAATTGATATTACCATTTTGTTAGACTTCCTTAGGTTGTTTGAAAATCAAATGTTTTTCTGATACCTTAATTTTATTACTAGTCATAGTAATACAGATTGCTAGAATACTTCTAAAATACAATTATTTTGTGAAGTTGTATATCAGGATTTTAATAGACCTTATTAATAACTTTTTATCTGAAGAAATAAGACATTAATCAAAGTACAGCATTAAAAATTAATTGAGTAGATGAAAATATGTATCTAAAAAGTTTGGGAAAAGAATTTAATGTTAAATTTAAATAATTCTTATTGATAATGTCCAGAAAGGAAAATGTTAGCATTTAGTCTTACCTGTGCTTGGAAGAAAGCCACATAGAAACTATTACCATTTCTTCTCTTTATTGAAAGAAAAATGTATACAAAGAAGTAAATATTACTACAACACTTCTAAATGAACCAAAGTAGGAGAAAAGCAACTCTTAGACATTGATAGAAGTGTTGCCCTATTTAGAAGATTTTTCTTGCTATCAGAACCACATTTGGAATTTAAGCTTTGTTCACAGCAAAATTGGCACAGACTGTCTTTGCAATACTCCTAACTTACTATTACTTTTTTTTAATTTGGCTGTGTCAGGTCTTAGTTGTGGCACTCAGGATCTTCGTTGCAGCACGCGGGATCTCTTGTTGCAGTGTGCAGGCTTCTCTCTAGTTGTGGCACGCAGGCTCTAGAGCGTGTGGGCTCAGTAGTCGCAGCGCGTGAGCTCCCTAGATGTGGCGGGTGGGCTCCAGAGCACACGGGCTCAGTAGTTGCCACACGTGGGCTCTCTAGTTGTGGTGCATGGGCGCTAGAGTGTGTGGGCTCAATATTTGCAGTGCGCAGGCTTAGTTACCCCACAGCATGTGCGATCATAGTTCCTCAACAAGGGATTGAACCTGCATCTGCTGCACTGGAAGGCGGATTCTTAACCACTGGACCACCAGGGAAGTCCCATTCCTAACTTATCTTATGCAAGAAAAGAATGTGTCATGGAAAAGAACAAAAATTATTAATATAAGGTAGATGAAAACAATTCCTTTTAAGACAAATAGAATGTGAAGTTGATTTTTAGAATACAGATAGAATTATTAAAAATTTTTTAAGTAGTAGTAAGAAAGCATTTCCCCTTTTTCCTGAATTAAAAAAAATTTTTTTGAATTTAGCATTCCATCACCTCCTGCAGATGAATGAGTTAACTACCTTTATTTATAAAAAAACAAATGACTCAGGTCTCCAGTCCTTAAGAATGGGACCGTGTATTTCTGTTAAAAATCAAGGAATAGTGGTTCCAGTTTCCACTTTCACATAAGGAGCCTGGAAGTCCTCCGTCTACCTTAACAACAAGTAAAAAGCTGAACAGACTGAAAAATCAATAACTCTTTTTGGATCCATAAGAGAGGGAAGAACAGAGGCAAACCTCTACCCCCAAGACTGGAGAAACAGACAGGCATTTGAATACAGGGAGTTGTGGTTTATGGGAGGAGAGGCTCAAGAACTCAAATCACCACAGGAAACAGGGCCAGGTAGGAAAACCGGAACTGTAATTGATGAATTGCTGGAGGCTCAGTGTGGACAACTCTAAGAGTTTAAACTCCAGGGAGACCCAGTCACAGGGGGGGCCCCACAGTATTGTGAGGTTTACCTCCAGGAGCTCAACCAGATTTCCACAATAAATATCCAAGAAAAGTTCCATCAAGCTTCTGGCAGGGAGAGAGGAAAAGGAACCATTGTGAAATACACCACAGCATTCTATTCTTTTTTTTTTTTCTTACAACTATCCATTCTTTTTTTTTTAACATCTTTATTGGAGTATAATTGCTTTACAATGTTGTATTAGTTTCTGCTGTATAACAAAGTGAATCAGCCATATGCATACATATATCCCCATATCCCCTCCCTCTTGCATTCTATTCTTAACAAACCCTGCCCTCAGAGGAAACTAGTTAATTACAGCCTAACCTGCTGAGGTATTATCAGAGCCTAAGTAACCTTGGGAAGAGAAATAAACAACTCTAGCCATTTTGTCCCACCTAAGGGGATAGAAAAAAACTAAGAAACTCTTGTGAAGTTCATAGTCCAGAGGCATAAGCTCACTAAAAGACTGAGACCTAATCATAGGACTGTAGAATGCTTCCCATCCCCCCCATGCCTTACCACTACATTAATAAAGGCCTATTTATGGCAGTTCCTTTTACTCAGTATATTGTGTCTGGCTATCAAGAAAAAATTACAAGGCATACCAAAAGGTGAAAAGCATAATTTGAAGAGACAGAGCAAGCATCAGAACCAGACATAGCAGAGATGCTGGAATTATCAGTACAGGAGTTTAAAACAACTATGATTAATATGCTGAAGACTCTAATGGATAAAGTAGACAGCATGCAAAAACAGCTGAGCAGTGTAAGAAGAGACATGGAAATCCTAAGAAAGAACCAAAAAGAAGTGCTAGAAATAGAAAACACTGTAACAGAGATGAGGAATGTCTTTCATGAATTTATTAATAGACTGGATATATGGCTGAGAAGAGACTCTCTGAGCTAGAGGATATATCAGTAGAACCCTTCAGAACTAAGAATCAAAGAGAACAAAGACTTAAAAAAAAAAAGAACAGAATATCCAAGTGTTACCTGAAAATGGGTTCACTCTTGGTGGGTGTCAAGACAAAAGACACAACCAAGCCAAAAATCGGGAGAATGAAGATTTATTACTTGCAGCAAGTAAGGAGAACGCCGGAGATCTTTCCCAAAGTAGTGTCTCCCCAACAGCAAAATTGGGGAATTTTTAAGCTAAGGGTACATGCATATTCATGAATGGACTTGAGCAGGAGAATTCAGCATAGATTTGAGGCATAGGTTGACAGAGTCTAAGCTTTAGTTGATTGAGGTCACAAGGGTCAGAAAGAATCTGAAAAAGAATAGATATATTGTACATGTATAACTAAATCACTTTGCTGTACACCTGAAACTAACACAATGTAAATCAACTATACTCCAATATAAAATAAAAATTTTTTTAAAAGAGAGAGAATGTAGAGTCCCCCAGATGTGAAAGATTTTTGAACATGTTATTTAACTCTATCTAGAAAAGACGAAAGCATCAGTTTTATATAAATTTCATAGGAAGAAACAAAAAATCAGCAGTAAATAAAGACTTTTTCAGTCAATTTTTTTCTAGTAGAACATTGTTATATTATCTCAATATTTCTAAAATTTTTAAAATTTATTTATTTTTTTTGGTACGCGGGCCTCTCACTGTTGTGGCCTCTCCCGTTGCGGAGCACAGGCTCCGGACACGGAGGCTCAGCGGCCATGGCTCACGGGCCCAGCCGCTCCGCGGCATGTGGGATCTTCCCGGACCGGGGCACGAACCCGTGTCCCCTGCATCGGCAAGCGGACTCTCAACCACTGCGCCACCAGGGAAGCCCCTCTAAAATATTTTAATAAAATAAAAGTTTGTTAATAAAAATAATACATTCTAATGGATAAGGTATACATTATATTATTTTTTAATAAAAAGAAAAGGGTGGCTTCCCTGGTGGCACAGTGGTTGAGAGTCCGCCTGCCGATGCAGGGGACACGGGTTCGTGCCCCGGTCCGGGAAGATCCCACATGCCGCGGAGCGGCTGGGCCCGTGAGCCATGGCCGCTGAGCCTGCGCGTCCGGAGCCTGTGCTCCGCAATGGGAGAGGCCACAACAGTGAGAGGCCCGCGTACCACAAAAAAAAAAAAAAAAGAGAAAAGGTCAGCAGCATCATCCCTTAGGTTCCAATTGATCTAGTGGTTGAGCACTTTAGGCTAATCTTTACCATTGAAACAGAATTGGGAGTCTTTACAGCAGTTATATATTCTTTGCTATTGTTACTTCTCTCGCCTGATAACAGATGTTTGTTCCTGCATTCTTTTGTTCCCTTAAGATCATTAATTACTGAGACCTGTTCAAGTTCAAGCACTGTGGCCAGGATTAGATCACAAAATGGCCTAGGCCAAAAATGTCTTCCCTTATGTCAAGAAAGCTATGCCTGGTTCTCTTTCTCCAGGGACCCTCCACCCTATCTGCTTACACAAAGACTGTGGGACAACTAGAAAAGGTTTAACAAGTGTAATGTTACTATCAGAAGAAAGAAAGGAACAGAAGAACTATTTGAAACAAAAATGACTGAGAATTTCCCCCAAATTAATGTTAGACACCTAACCACAGATCAAGGGAGCTCAGAGAACACCAAGCCGGGTAAATGTCCCCCAAAACTATACCTTAGCATATCACTTTCAAATAAATAAAATCAAAGATAAAGAAAAACATCCTGAAAGAGGACAGAGTTAAAAAACACCTTACCTATAAAGGAACAAAATAAGAATTACATCCAACACCTCCTCAGAAACCATGCAAACAAGAAGAGTGTGGACTGAAATATTTAAACTGTTGGGAGAAAAAAAACCACCAACCTATAATTCTATATCATGTGAAATTACCTTCAAAACTGAAGGGAAATTGACAAACAAAAATTGAGAGAATTTGTTGCCAGTAGACCTGCCTTGCCAAAAAAAACAAAAAAAGTTCTTTACAGAGAAGGAAATTAATGTAGTTCAGAAACTCAGACCTACATAAAGAAAGGAAGAACATCAAAAGAAGGAAAAAGTGAAGATAAAATACGAACTTTTATCTTCCTTATTCTTAATTGAACTAACAGTAGTTTATTCAAAATAATAATACCAAAAATATATGCAACTATGTATATGTCTTATATATGTGTGTATATATACTTAAGTATTCTCATATATAAGTGAAATGAATAACAGCAATAATATAAGGAATAGGAGGAAGGAATTAGAATTATTTTGTTATTATGAGGTATACTACATGTGAAGTGGTGTAGTGTTATTTGAAAGTGGATTTGGACTGTTGTAAATGTATATTGAAAACTCTAGGACAACCAATAAAAAAGCAAAAAATGAGGTATATCTGATATGCTAAGAAAGGAGAGAAAGTGGAATCATATAAATGCTCATTTAAGACCATAAGAGGAAAAAAAAAGGAAGAAAAGCCCATAAAACTAAGTTCTGTAGGTATTTATAACAAAAAGAAAATAAAACCACAAGAGACAGATAAGAGAATACTGTGAACAGTTATATGCCAACAAATTAGACAACCTAGAAGAAATGGACAAGTTTCTAGAAACATACAGCCTATCAAAACTGAATCAAGAAGAAATAGATAATTTGAACTGACCATACTAGAAGTAAAATGGAATCTGTAATTTTAAAACTTCTTCAAATGACAGTCCAGGACTGCATGGCTTCACTGGGGAATTCCACTAAATAAACAAAGAACTTATACCTATTCTTCTCAAACTCTTCCAAAAGATTGAAGAGGAGGGAACACTCCCAAAGTCATTCTATGAAGCCACCATCACCCTGATACCAAAACCAGACAAAGACACTACCCAAAAAGAAAATTACAAGCCAATATCTTTGGTGAATATAGATGCAAAAATCCTCAACATAATTTAGCAAACTGACTCCAACAACAAATAAAAAGGATCATACACCATGATCAAGTTGGTTTCATTCCAGGGTCACAAAGATGGTTTAGCATATGCAAATCAATCAATGTGATATACCACATTAACAAAAGAAAAGACAAAAACCACATGATCTTCTCAATAGATGCAGAAAATCATTTAATAAAATTCAACAGCAACAACAACAAAAATCAACATTTATTCATGATAAAAACTCTTGCCAAATTGGGTATAGAGGGAACATATCTCAACATAATAAAAGCCATTTATGACAAACCCACAACCAACATAATACTAAACAAAAAGCTGAAAGTCTTCCCACTAAATTCTGGAACAAGACAAGGATGCCCATTCTCACCACATCTATTCAACATAGTATTGGAAGTCCTAGCCACAGCAATAAGAAAGAAAAAGAAATAAAAGCATCCAAATTGGAAGGGAAGAGTAAAATTGTCATTATGTGCAGATGACATGCTGTATAGAAAACCCTGAAGATTCCACACGAAAACTATTAGAACTGATAAATGAATTGAGCAAGGTAGCAGGATACAAGATTAATATACAGAAATCTGTTGCATTTCTTACACTAACAATGTAGTATCAGAAAGAGAAAGTTAAATAAAATTGTTTAAAATTGCATGAAAAAATACCTAGGAATAAACCTAACCAAGGAGGTGAAAGACTTGTACGCTTAGAACTATAAAACATAGGTAAAGGAAATTGAAGAGGATTCAAGGAAATGGAAAGATAGCCCATGCTCTTGGATTGGAAGAATTAATAGAATTAAAATGGCTATACTACCCAAAGCTATCTACAGATTTAATGCGATCCCTATCAAATTACCCATAACATTTTTCACAGAACTAGAACAAATAGTCCTAAAGTTTATATGGAACCACAAAAGACAGAATTGCCAAAGCAATCCTGAGGAAAAAGAACAAAGCTGGAGGCATAACCCTTCCAGACTTTAGACAATACTACAAAGCTACAGTAATCAAAACAGTGTGGTGTTGGGACAAAAACAGGCATATTGATCAATGGAACAGAAAAGAGAGCCCCGAAATAAACCCACACATTTACAGTCAATTACTCTTGAACAAAGGAGGCAAGAATATGCAATGGAGAAAAGACGGTCTCTTCAGCAAGTAGTGTTGGGAAAGCTGGACAGCTGCATGTAAATCAGTGAAGTTAGAACACTCCCTCACAACATACACAAAAATAAACTCAAAAGGCTTAAAAACTTAAATATAAGACATGTCACCATAAAACTCCTAGAAGAGAACATAGGCAGAACAGTCTCCGACATAAATTGTAGCAATGTTTTCTTAGGTCAGTCTCCCAAAGCAATAGAAATAAGAGCAAAAATAGATGAAGAGGACCTAATCAAACTTAGAAGCTTTTGCACAGCAAAGGAAACCATAAACAAAACAAAAAGACAGCCAGTGGACTGGGAGAAAATGTTTGCAAACAATGCGACCAACAAGGGCTTAATTTCCAAAATATACAAACAGCTCATACAACTCATTCAGTAATCAAAACAGTGTGGTGTTGGGACAAAAACAGGCATATTGATCAATGGAACAGAAAAGAGAGCCCCGAAATAAACCCACACATTTACAGTCAATTACTCTTGAACAAAGGAGGCAAGAATATGCAATGGAGAAAAGACGGTCTCTTCAGCAAGTAGTGTTGGGAAAGCTGGACAGCTGCATGTAAATCAGTGAAGTTAGAACACTCCCTCACAACATACACAAAAATAAACTCAAAAGGCTTAAAAACTTAAATATAAGACATGTCACCATAAAAATTGACAGAAAAAAAAAAAAAAAAAAGACAATAAAAATATGGGCAGAAGACCTAAATAGACGGGAACACTCATCACTAATTATTAGAGAAATGCAAATCAAAACTACAATGAGGTATCACCTCACACCAGTTAGAATGGGCATCATCAGAAAATCTACAAACAGCAAATGCTGGAGAGGGTGTGGAGAAAAGGGAACCCTCTTGCACTGTTGGTGGGAATGTAAATTGTTACAGCCGCTATGGAAAACAATCTGGAGGCTCCTTAAAAAACTAAAAATAGAGTTGCTATATGATCCAGCAGTCCCATTCCTGGGCATATATTCAGAAAAGGTGAAAACTCTAATTGGAAAAGATTCACAAACTCAAAAGGCTTAAAAACTTAAATATAAGACATGTCACCATGAAACTCCTAGAAGAGAACATAGGCAGAACAGTCTCCGACATAAATTGTAGCAATGTTTTCTTAGGTCAGTCTCCCAAAGCAATAGAAATAAGAGCAAAAATAGATGAAGAGGACCTAATCAAACTTAGAAGCTTTTGCACAGCAAAGGAAACCATAAACAAAACAAAAAGACAGCCAGTGGACTGGGAGAAAATGTTTGCAAACAATGCGACCAACAAGGGCTTAATTTCCAAAATATACAAACAGCTCATACAACTCATTGACAGAAAAAAAAAAAAAAAAAAAAAGGCAATAAAAATATGGGCAGAAGACCTAAATAGACGTTTCTCCAAAGAAGACATACAGGTGGCCAAGAAGCACATGAAAAGCTGCTCAACATCACAAATT
>NC_041215.1:65866006-65870088 GCF_002837175.3 Physeter macrocephalus | reverse complement strand
AGAATGGGCATCATCAGAAAATCTACAAACAGCAAATGCTGGAGAGGGTGTGGAGAAAAGGGAACCCTCTTGCACTGTTGGTGGGAATGTAAATTGTTACAGCCGCTATGGAAAACAATCTGGAGGCTCCTTAAAAAACTAAAAATAGAGTTGCTATATGATCCAGCAGTCCCATTCCTGGGCATATATTCAGAAAAGGTGAAAACTCTAATTGGAAAAGATTCACACATCCCAATGTTCATAGCAGCACTATTTACAATAGCCAAGACATGGAAGCAACCCAAGTGTCCATCAACAAATGAATGGATAAAGAAGATGAGATTATGTGTGTGTATATAGATATATAATATATATATATGTATATATATGGGGTGGGGAGAGAGTGAAATATTACTCAGACATAAACAAGAGTGAAATAATGCCATTGCAGCTACATGGATGGACACAGAGATTATGAAACTAAATGAAGTAAGTCAGACAGAGAAAGACAAATATTATATGCTCTCACTTATATGTGGAATCTAAAAAGAAGTACAAATTAATTTATTTACAAAACAGAAACAGACTCACAGGTATAGAAAACGTATTTATGGTTACCAAAGGGGAAGGCGGAGAGGAATAAATTGGGAGTATGGAATTAACAGATGCACACTACCATATATAAAATAGATAAACAACAAGATTTTACTGTATGGCACAGGGAACTATATTCAGTATCTTGTAATAAACTATAATGAAAATTTTTTAAAAAGAGTGTATATGTGTGTGTGTGTCTGTGTGTGTGTATCTCTGAATCATCACTTTGCTGTACATCTGAAACTAACAATATTGTAAATCAACTATACTTCAATTTTTAAAAAAAACACAAGAGGCAGAAAAAGAGTGGAAGACAAAAATAGGAACAAAGAACAAGGGCAAAAAATATAAAATAGTAACAAATATAGTAGATATAAATCCAAATATATCAGTAACTGTGTTTAATGTCAATAGTCTAAATGCATCAATTAAAAGACAGAGATCATCACAGTGGATCAAAAAATAAGACCCAAGTATAAGTTGTCTACAAGAAACCACTTTAAAGATAATGAAACATATAGATTAAAAGTAAATGGATACACCTATCAGGGAGGACAGAGAAGGCTGGGCTGCTCCTCCCCAAGGTATTGTGACCCTTTGCCTGTAGCCCGAAAGGGACACACAGCCCTGTGATGGCCTGTGGCCACAGGGGCCCTGCTCTGCCCCCACTTTGGCCATGGTGACATGACTGTGCCTCCTTTGTGTGCTAACTTATCCCATTACTACCTCGATATTCCCACTGATTTCCTTTCCTGTCAATTTCTTTAACTTTAAAATACTGTATTGAGAGCAGTTTACTAAGTTACCCCGAATCCTGTTCAGAACAGGGATGCTTCCTGAAGTCAAGATGGAGGGGAAACAGGTGCAGTTGGGGAAGGCTTCTGCTCCAGAAGTGAGTGGATGTGAAACAGCCCTGCTCCACAGTGACTGGTTTTGTCCTGCTACAGTTTAAAATTGAGGCATACTTGACATAATAAATGCACAGACTTTAAGTGTGTGGTTTGAGGGGCCATGACCAATGTCAACATACATGTAACCATCCCAACCAAGGCAGAGGTTAAAGATAAGAGATTTCTATCTTCAGTGATTTTTTTTTTTTTTTTTTTTTGGCTGCACTGTGCGGCTTGCAGGATCTTGGTTCCCTGACCAGGGATTGAACCCAGGCCCCGGGCAGTGAAAGCGAGGAGTCCTAACCTCTGGACCACCAGGGAATTCCCATATCTTCAGAGATTTTTTAAAAATTTCTGCTGATAAAATGCATGCTCATGGTAGAACACTTGGATTGTGCAGAGAAATCCAGGGCAGGATGTGGCAGGGCCCCCACCATGCGGTTCCCAGATAAAGAGGCTGCCTGCCTGCCTGGCGACATCACACCACCCAGACAACCACTGCTAGCATTTCGGTGTATTTTCTTCTGTTTTTTTCTATGCACATATATACATATGTTAAAATTTTTTTCTATGCATACTTTTTTACATCTGACATCAGATCAAATTTAGTATTTAAAAACTTACTGTAGAATAAGCATTTCCATATATTGTAAAACATTGTGTAAATATGATTTTTGAGAAGGCTTTGGTGTTTACTTTGTGATATTTGATTCAGCTAGTGTTGATACGATAAAAAGTTGATGTTGAGAGAAAAAAAAAAGTAAATGGATAGAGAAAAATAGTGTTACCATGCTAACACTAATCAAAAGAAAGAAAGCAGGAGTTAGCTATTTTAATTTCAGACAAACTAGATTTCAAAGTAAGGAAAGTTATCAGTGATAAAGAAGAGGCTTACGTAAGTGATACAGGGTTCAATTCTCCAAGAAGATATAACAATTTTTAATGTGTATACATCTACTAACACAACATGAGACAAATGCTGATAGAACTGCAGGGAAGAGTAGATGAATTCACTATTATAGTTGGAGACTTCCACATCCCTCTCTCAGAAATGAACAATCCAGCAGGCTGAAAATCAGTAAGGACTATTTGAACTCAACAACACCTTAAATCAACTGGATATAATTGATATCGATAGACTGCTTCATCCAAAACAGCAGAACTCACATTTATCTCAAGCTTAAATGGAACATTTACCAAGATAAACCACTTTCTGGGTTATAAAACACACCTTAACAAATTTAAAAGACTAGAAATCATACAGTGCTGTGGTCTCAGACCATAATGGAATAAACTAGGAATCAATCACAGAAAGACAGCTAAAAAAATCCCAAAATATATGGAGATTAAACAACACACTTCTAAATAATATATGGATCAAAGAAGAAATCTCAAAAGAAATTTAGAAATATTTTAAACTTAATGAAAACAACTTATTAAAATTTGTGGGATGCAGTGAAAACAGTGCTTAGAGGGAAGTTTATCACTTTGAAAGGAAGTATTAGAAAAGAAGAAAAACCTAAAATGAATATTTCCACCTTAGGAAACTAGAAAAAGAAATTAAATTCAAAGTAAGCAGAAGAAAAGAAATAATAAGAACTAGGACAGAAATCAATGAAATTGATAAGTCTCTAGCCAGGCCAATTAGGAAAAATAGAGAGGACCCAATTTACTAATATCACATGTGAAAGAGAGGACATCACTACAGATTCGATGGGAATTGAAAGGATAGTAAAGGAATACTATAAACAACTCTGTGCCCACAAATTGGATGACCTGGTTGGAATGGACCAATTCCTTTAAAGACACAATCTGTCAAAACTCACACACAAAGAAATAGATAACCTGAATAGGCCTATATCTATTAAAGAAATTGAGTCAATAGTCCATAACAATTCCAAAACAGAAAGCATCAGGCCCACATGGGTTCACTGGTTAATTCTACCAAACATTTAAGAAGAAATTAAACCAATTATCTACAGTGTCTTTCAGAGAATAGAAAGAGAAGGAATACTTTTTTTTTTTACTTGATTCTAATTTGAGTCAGCTTACACTTAGACATATAATCAAATATTAAATTAACTTAATTATCAAAAAAAGATAATTAGAAGAAACAAGAGACCACAGAGAAACAGGCACTCTCATATTGCAGATGGGAGTATGAAATGTTACAATCCCTACAAAGGGGAATTTGGAATTCTAGATGAATTTACCACTTAGACCTCAAAAAATCCACTTCTAGGAATATATCTTGAAAATACACTTGCATCCATGAGAAGTAGCATATGCATAAGTGTATTAATTATCTATTGCTGCATTACAAATACACTTACCAATCGTCTCAGTTTGCCGAGGACTGTGGTCTTTTTGAATTACGGTTTTCTCTGGGTATATGCCCAGTAGTGGGATTCCTGGGTCCCCAGGAATAGGGTTCCCTCATAACTTTCAGTGCTCAAACTAGAACAGTCCCAGGCAAACACAGACTGTTGTTCATCCTAAAAACAAATTGTCCTAAATTTTTTTTTCTTTTTTTTAAACTAATTTTTTTATACAGCAGGTTCTTATTAGTCATCAATTTTATACAAATCAGTGTATACATGTCAATCCCAATCGCCC
>NC_041215.1:65864748-65865207 GCF_002837175.3 Physeter macrocephalus | reverse complement strand
TATGGTGTTAGGGAGTGTTCTAATTTCATTCTTTTACATGTAGCTGTCCAGTTTTCCTAGCACCACTTATTGAAGAAGACTGTCTTTTCTCCATTGTATATCCTTGCCTCCTTTGTTGTAGATTAGTTGACCATAGGTGCGTGGGTTTATCTCTGGGCTTTCTATCTTGTTGCATTGATCTATGTTTCTGTTTTTGCACCAGTACCATATTTTCTTGATTACTTTAGCTTTGTAGTATAGTCTGAAGTCAGGAAGTCTGATTCCTCCAGCTCCATTTTTTTCCCTCAAGACTGCTTTGGCTATTCAGGGTCTTTTGTGTCTCCATACAGACTTTAAGATTTTTTATTCTAGTTCCGTAAAAATGCCATTGGTACTTGATAGGGATTGCATTGAATCTGTAGATTGCTTTGGGTAGTATAGTCATTTTCACAATATTGATTCTTCCAATCCAAGAACATA
>NC_041215.1:65864179-65864592 GCF_002837175.3 Physeter macrocephalus | reverse complement strand
TTCTGCATACAGGTCTTTTGTCTTCCTAGGTATTTTATTCTTTTTGTTGCAATGGTAAATTTGAGTGTTTCCTTAATTTCTCTTTCAGATAGTTCATCATTAGTGTATAGGAATGTAAGAGATTTCTTTGCATTAATTTGTATCCTGCTACTTTACCAAATTCATTGATTAGCTCTAGTAGTTTTCTGGTAGCATCTTTAGGATTCTCTATGTATAGTATCCTGTCATCTGCAAACAGTGACAGTTTTACTTCTTTTCCAATTTGTATTCCTTTTATTTCTTTTTCTCCTCTGATTGCCATGGCTAGGACTTCCAAAACTATGTTGAATAATAGTGGAGAGAGTGGACATCCTTGTTTTGTTCCTGATCTTAGAGGAAATGCTTTCAGTTTTTCACCATTGAGAATGATGTTT
>NC_041215.1:65801323-65863386 GCF_002837175.3 Physeter macrocephalus | reverse complement strand
GATATCTAGTCTCATAGCGTTGTGGTCAGAAAAGATTCTTGATATGATTTCAGTTTTCTTAAATTTACTGAGGCTTTATTTGTGACCCAAGATGTGATCTATCCTGGAGAATGTTCTGTGCGCACTTGAGAAGAAAGTGTAATCTGCTGTTTTTGAATGGAATGTCCTATAAATATCAGTTAAATCTGTCTGGTCTATTGTGTCATTTAAAGCTTCTGTTTCCTTATTTATTTTCTGTTTGGATGATCTTAACTTACTCTGTGTGGCCAGCATTAGCCAGGTAACAAAAGCAGACAAAGACATTACAAGAAAATGAAACCAGAGACCAATATCACTTAAGAACATACATGCAACAATTCTCAACAAAATATTAACAAACCAAATTTACAAAAGTATAAATGTGTAAAAAGAATTATATATCATACCCAGTGGGATTTATCTCAGGTATGTACAGCTGTTTTCAATGTTTAAAAATCTATTAATGAAATACATCACATCAACAGACAGAAAAAGGAAAACCACATGATCATGTCAATAGATGTTGAAAAAACATTTGACAAAATTCATCACCCATTCACGATAAAAACTCTCAGCAAACTAGGAATAGAGGGGGACATTCTCAACTTGATAAAGACTATCTACAAAAACCCTACAACTAACATCATACTTAATGGTGAAAAACTTGAAGTTTTCCCACTACAATCAGGTAGAAGGCAAGGATGTCTCCCTCTCACCACTCCTTTTCAACATTGTACTGGAACTCCTTGCTAATGCAATAAAGCGTTAAAAGGTATACAGATTGGTTCACAATGTATACGAATATCAAATCACTATGATGTACACTTTAAATATCTTACAATTTTATTTCAGTCATATCTAAATAAAGCTGAAATTTGAGGGGAAAGGTATATAGTTTGGCAAGGAAGACATAAAACTGCCTTTATTTGCAGATGACATGATTGTCTATGTAGAAAATCTGAAAGAATCAACAAAAACTGGAACAAATAAGCAATTGTAGTAAGGATGCAGGATACAAGGTTAATATACAAAAGTCAATTGCTTTCCTATATACTGATAATGAACAAGTGGAATCTGAAAGTAAAACTCAATACTGTTTACATTAGCAACCCCCAAAATTAAATATTTGGGTATAAGTATAACAAAATATGTACAATATCTATAATAAGGAAAACTACAAAACTGTGATAAGTGAATCAAAGAACTAAATAAATGGAGAGAGATTCCATGTTCATGGTTAGAATTAGTCAATATTGTCAAAATATCAGTTCTTTCCAACTTGATCTGTGGATACAATATTATCCCAGTTAAAATCCCAGCAAGTTATTTCATGGATGTGGACAACTGATTCTAAAGTTTATACAGAGATGAAAAAAACTCAATAGCCAACACAATATTGAAGACGAATGAAGTTGGAGGACTGATGCTACTCAACTTCAAGACTTATTCTAAAGCTACAGTAATCAGGAGAGTGTTGTATTGGTGAAAGAACAGACAAAATAGATCAATGGAACAGAGTGGAGAGCTCAGAAGTAGATTTTCATAAATATAGTCAACTGATCTTTGACAAAGGAGTAAAGCCAATACAATGGAGCAAAGATAGTCCCTTCAACAAATGGATATCCACATGCAAAAAAATAAATCTAGACACAGACCTTACACTGTTCATCAAAATTAACTCAAAATGGATCATAGACCTAAATGTAAAATGCAAGAGTGTAAAACTATAGAAATAACATAGGAGAAAACTTAGATGATCTTCAGCATGGTAATGCCTTATTAGATGTAACACCAAAGACATGATTCAGGAAAGAAATAATTAATAATTGGGACTTTATTAACATTAAAACTTCTGCTCTATGAAAGACAATCACAAGAGAATGAGAAGTCAAGCCACAGACCGGGAGAAAATATTTGCCAAAGAAATGTTTGATGAAGGACTGTTACCCAAAGTATACAAAGAGGGACTTCCCAGGTAGTTCAGTGGGTAAGACTCCGCACTCCCAATGCAGTTGGCCCAGGTTCGATCCCAGGTCGGGGAACTAGATTCCGCATGCATGCCGCAACTAAGATCCTGCATGCATGCCTCAACTAAGAGTCCACATGCCGCCACTAAGAAGCCCACATGCCGCACACTGCAACTAAGACCTGGTGCGGCCAAAATAAATAAATAAATAAATAATTTTTTTTTAAGTATACAGAAAACACTTAAACCTCAACAATAAGAAAGTAAACAACGTGATTTTAAAATGGGCCAAAGACCTTAACAGACACTTCACTAAAGAAGATATACAGTTAGCAAGTAAGCATATGAAAAGATGTTCCACATCATATAGAAAAAATTTTTGCATGTCATCAGGGAAATACAGGGAAATTAAAACAACAGTGAGATACCACTATATACCTAGTAGAATGGCCAAAATCTAGAACAGTGACACCATCAAATGCTGGCAAGGATGTGGAGCCACAGCAACTCTCATACAATGCTTGTGGGAATAAATGTTACAGCCACATTGGAAGATAGTTTCTTACAAGATGAAAATGATTTCTTACAAAATACAATATACTCTTACCATATGATCCAGCAATCACACTACTTTGTATTTACCCAAAGGAACTGAAAACTTATGTCCACAGAAAAACTGCACGTGAAAGTTCATAGCAGTTTTATTCATAATTGCCAAATCTTGGAAGCAACCAAGATGTCCTTTAATAGCTAAATGGAGAAATAAACTGGCACAACTAGGCAATAGAATATTATTCAGAGCTAAAAAAAAATGAGCTATCAAGCCATGAAAAGACATGAAGGAAGCTGTAATGCATATTGCTGAGTGAAAGAAGTGAATCTGAAAATATGAATCCAAGTATATCACATTTTGGAAAAGGCAAAACTATGGAGACAATAAAAGATTAGTGGTTGCCAGAGGTAGGGGTGGGGACAGATGAATAAGCATACCACAGAGAATTTCTAGGGCAGTGGAAATATCTGTATATTATTATGATGAATATATGTCATTATCCATTTGTACAAACCATAGAATGTACAACACCAAGAGTGTAAACAGTGGACTTTGAGTGATAATGATGTAGGTTCATCGTTAGTTAAAAAAAAAAGTGCCATCTGGTGAGTGAGGTTGATAATGGGGGAAGCTCTGCATGGGTGAATGGTGGGTGGTATATGGCAAATGTTTATACTTTCCTCTCAATTTGAATCCTAAAATTGCTCTTAAAACATAAAGTCTTTTTTGAAAATCAAGGAGTATATTAGAATAACCTTCATCATTACTTATAGAAAAAATTATTACTTAGAGAATAAATAAATATATAAAAAATAAAAATTAGCAGATTCTTTGTATCTATAACTGAATGCTACCTTAATATTTGCACTGTAAAATGTATATATAAATTTTATTTTAGAATAGATGTGTCTTTTTCTTGGTGGCTGATGACTCAGACTAATCACATTTAGATTTAATTTATAGAATACTTTATAATTTTTTTTTTAATCTTCTGGCCGCCCTGCGCGTCATGAGGGATCTTAGTTCCTGACCATTGATAGAACCTGTGCCCCCTGCAGTGGAAGTGCAGAGTCGTAACCACTGGACCGGCAGTGAAGTCCCTATAATATTCTTTTTGATTGCATGATTAGAAAATTTTTCTGTAGTTTTTATTAAAAGCTAAGCATTGCTCTATTTAGCACATCAAAATGAAATTTGTAGTATTTTTCTTTAATCAAAATTTGTTTGCCAGTTAAATTTGCTCTAAAGTTATTTATTATTAGTAAATCACATGTTTAATTTAACCATGAAATCTATTCACTTAGAGTATATATAGGTAATATAAATTGTGCTTGAACGTCTTTTTTCTAAGAAAAAGTAGACTACACCACTTTTTGAGATTAAGAAATTTTTCATCCTGTCCATTAGTGTCATGGACTGAATGTTTGTATCCCCCCCATATTCAAATTCATATGTTGAATCCCTAACCCCCTAACGTGATGATATTAGGAGGTGTGGTACCTTTGGGATATAACTAGGTTTAGATTATGTCATGGTAGTGGGACCCTCATAATGGAATTAGTGCCTCTATAAGAAGAGGAAGAGAGAGTCATGTGAGTATACAGTGAGAAAGTAACTGTCTGCAAACCAGGAAGTGGAACCTCACCAGACACCAAATCTGCAGGCATCTTGATCTTGGAGTTCCTAACCTCCAGAGTTGTGAGAGATAACTGTTGTTTAAGCCATCCAGTCTATTTGTCCTAGAAGCCCAAGCTAACTAAATACAATAGTACAGAATAAATAGTAATAGTAAATAAATAGTATAAAAAGATTCTGTTAAATGGAACTTACAATTAGTAGCATTTACTCTTTTATAATTATTTTGTAAATTGCAAGTCTGATATTAGGGAAAAAAGTAGTATCTTTGAATTGCCAGACTTTATTATTTAAATAATTAGTGTTTGGGGTAGAAATCGCCATTTACAAATAAAATGTTAATAGCAAGTAAAATAAAACAAAACCGGGGCTTCCCTGGTGGCGCAGTGGTTGAGAGTCTGCCTGCCGATGCAGGGGACATGGGTTCGAGCCCTGGTCTGGGAAGATCCCACATGTCGCGGAGCAGCTAAGCCCACGAGCCACAACTACAGAGCCTGCGCGTCTGGAGCCTGTGCTCCGCAGCAAGAGAGGCCGCGATAGTGAGAGGCCCGTGCACAGCGATGAAGAGTGGCCCCCGCTTGCCGTAACTAGCGAAAGCCCTCGCACAGAAACGAAGACCAACACAGCCAAAAATAAAAATAAAAAAAATAATAATAAAACAAAACCGATTCAATTATTTATTTTATATTCTAAATGCGTGAATAGCAGTTCACAGAATTATGGTATCTTCCTATAATTTGAAAAGAGGAAAATGACATTTAAAAACTTTATGGATATCTGTTGTGAAAAAGATTTTTAAGTGGTTAAGTTGAAGATATAATTCTTTCCCTAAATTTCTTTCAAATAGCCATTATTGGGAATTCCCTAGTGGTCCAGTGGTTAGGACTTGGCGTTTTTACTGCCGGGGCCTGGGTTTGATCCGTGGTTGGGGAACTAAGATCCCACAAGCTGCAAGGAGCAGCCAACAACAAAAAAAAACGTAGCTATTTTTATAGGTTAATTTTTTTCATATGCACTGTTTTTCCTTTTTCTGTCTTCTTGGGAGAGCTGTAAGTATCTTACGTTTAAATACAAAACGCAGACTCTTCAGAATATATACATAAGACTTTCTATGTCATTCAGAATTATCATAGATGTTAAAGATATGATATAGAAATATAGTATTAATGCCAAATTCTCAAAGCTTTTTTAAAAAACATCTATCTGAAAGGTGAATAACTGTCTGTCTAGGGTTACTTATATTTGTGATTTATTTAAAGTAATTTTACAGATAAATAAATTTAAAATAAATTCGTTAGTTTAAGGCAGTTGGTAAGATACAAAATTTGAAAACTTTATGTCCATATCCTTTGCTGTGTTATAATCTAACATACATTTAGTATGCTTTTCATTGATGTTTTAAAAGTATCTTAAAATAGTTTTCTATTTTAAATACTTTGAAAGTTTTATTAGGATAAGTTAAGTGATTTATACTAGTAATGAGAGATAGTATTGACAGCTCGTGTATTTCAGACTCAAGAGACCATTTGAAGGTGGGCACTTTTTCATTACTTCACATCTTTAATTTTTGAACAATTTCTAAAGATTCTTACTTGTTTGACCTTTTTCTGCCAGTAATGAGTTTGCATTGTAATGCCATATGAGTAAAAGTCCCTGGACTGTTGACTCCTACCGCTGAAATGAGCAGCTAAGATTAATACATAAGGTTCTAGGAATTATGAGTTGATAGAATGTGTTGTAATATAAGATGAATAAAATCCATTGTAGGCTTTGTGGGTGTGGCATTGCAACTAGACCTAGAAGTAGGGGTGAGATTCAAATACAAAGAAGTGAGAAGTAGCATTTGGGGTGATTGATTAATCAAAATGTGGAGGCAAAATACTGAAGGACATGTATCCACTGAAATTTATTATAAGCTCCATGAAGAATAGAATTTGAAAATTCAGAGTTTGTTTCTAACCATGGCTTTTTTTTTTGTTTTGTTTTGTTTTGTTTTTGTTTTTGTTTTTGTTTTTTTTGCGGTACGCGGGCCTCTCACTGCTGTGGTCTCTCCCGTTGCGGAGCACAGGCTCCGGACGCGCAGGCTCAGCGGCCATGGCTCACGGGCCCAGCCGCTCCACGGCATGTGGGATCTTCCCGGACCGGGGCACGAACCCGTGTCCCCTGCATCGGCAGGCAGACTCTCAACTACTGCGCCACCCGGGAAGCCCCCTAACCATGGATTTTTAATAATAATATTGATGTGCTTGGACCTACTTATATATTGATTTAATCTACTCAATTAAAAAATCTCTAATGAAGGGGCACACTCAGTTTTTCAAGGGTTACTTGAGACTGTTCCTCAGTTATATGTCATCATAACCCTCTGAGGATAATGAGTATGTCTAACTCCATCTTAAATTCTTTGCTCTGTTGCCACATACTGTTTCTAATATTTGGGATAACCAGAAGACAGTCCTGGCAAGATGTAGGCACTCAGTAAATGTTAAGCAAATAAGAGAACAAGGAGAACAGGAGATATTGGAGTTTTGTTTTTTGTAAGGTACTTAAAGTTAGTTAAGCGGTAATTATCTGGTAGTAGTACATATGCCCTAAATACATTTTAGGCAGAGTAAATACTGTTGCTGAGAAATCTTTAGTTCAAGATACTATTTAATTATGTAAGAAATGTTTATAGCCATTAGAAATTTTAAAATTATTGGGACTACCCTGGTGATCCAGTGGTTAAGAATCCGCCTTCCAATGCAGGGGAAGTGGGTTTGATCCCCGGTCGGGGAACTAAGATCCCATATGCCGCAGGGCAACTAAACCCGCGCGCAGCAACTAAGCCCGCGCGCCGCAACTACTGAACTGAACACACAAGCCACAACTATAGAGCCCACGTGCTCTGGAGCCCATATGCCACAACTAGAAAGAAGCCTGTGCACCACAACTAGAGAGAAGCACGCATGCCACAATGAAGAGCCCGAGTGCCACAATGAAAGATCCCGCATGCTGCAACGATCCTGCGTGCTGCAACTAAGACCCGACACAGCCAAAAAAAGAAAAAAAAAAAATTTTTAAATTATCATTAGTGCTTTTGGATACGACTGTAAAGTGAATAGACAGATCTTAACTCCCAAGAGCATTAGAAAAGAAAGCACTGATTCAAGGTAGTATTAAAAGTGAACTCACCATTATATAGAAATATGATAGGAAGGACTAAACATTTTTATTACGTGACATAGCAGTAGCTCATATTAAAACCTTTTTATATTAAGAAGAAAAAGACTTTGTAATACTATATAATATATAGTATTTGGTAGAAAGGGATAAAAGTTTTTTTATATATGATAAAAGAGTACCTTTTATTGAATTTTTTTTTAGACGATGTTGGGGGTAGGAGTTTATTAATTAATTAATTTATTTTTGCTGTGTTGGGTCTTCGTTTCTGTGCGAGGGCTTTCTCTAGTTGTGGCAAGAGGGGGCCAGCCACTCTTCATCGCGGTGCACGGGCCTCTCACTATCGTGGCCTCTCTTGTTGCGGAGCACAGGCTCCAGACGCACAGGCTCAGTAGTTGTGGCTCATGGGCCTAGTTGCTCCGTGGCATGTGGGATCCTCCCAGACCAGGGCTCGAACCCGTGTCCCCTGAATTAGCAGGCAGATTCTCAACCACTGCACCACCAGGGAAGCCCCTGAAATATTTTTATATTGAAGAGAATAGTAGATTGTTGGAGATACTCTTAGCTTCATAAGATACCACAACGAGTGCTCTTGCAGTGTTTGTTAGCATAGTAACATATACTAGGCAAAATTATAATTATTGGTAATTTGCTTTGAGTCTTTTCATTCTAATATTTCAAAGTATTTTACAAAGCTAATTAAACCTTTCAAAACATCTCATAATAAATATTATCAAATTAATTACATATCTCATATGCAAAAACAAAAGCTGAGAGTGGCAAAAGTATTTACTTATGATCACATACTATTTAACTGATGGAAAATGAGTAGTCCCAAATTCCTAGTAATCGTTTCTAACTCCTGTATAAAATAAAATCAGTACAGTAATACCTAAGGAATGCTATTGTAGCTGCAAGAATAAAAATACTAAGTCACAGCAATTTAAAGAAATATCGATATCTTTACAAATAACAGTTTTGGAGAGGATGTGGAGAAAAGGGAACCCTCCTACACTGTTGGTGGGAATGTAAATTGGTACGGCCACTATGGAAAACAGTATGGAGGTTCCTCAAAAAACTAAACTAGAACTACCGTATGATCCGGCAATTCCACTCCTGGGTATATATCTGGAAAAAACAAGAATACTAATTTGAAAAGATACATGCACCCCAGTGTTTGTAGTAGCACTATTTACAATAGTCAAGATATAGAAGCAATCCAAATGCCCATCAACAGACGAATGGATAAAGAAGATGTGGCATGTGTATACAATGGACAGTTAGTCATAAATAAGAATGAAATTCTGCCGTTTGTAGCAACATGGATGGACCTAGAGAATATTATGCTTAGTGAAATAAATCAGACAGAGAAAAACAAATACTATATGATATTACTTATATGTAGAATGTAAAAAAATAATACAAATGAATGTATATGCAAAACAGAAACAGATTCACTGATATTGAAAATAAACTTGTTTTCATAGGGGAGAGAGAAGGGGGAGGAGCGATGGGATTAAGAGATACAAATAGATCTCTGTATAAAATAGATAAACAACAAGGATATATTGTATAGCACAGGGAATTATAGCCATTATCTTGTAGTAACTTTTAATGGAGTATAATCTGTAAAAATACTGAATCACTATGCTATATACCTGAAACTAATATAATATTGTAATTCAACTGCACTTCAATTAAAAGTAATAAAATAAAGAATAAATATCTTTACTAAAACAAGTATTCCAACTTAATTTCTGTTAAATGCAGATAAATGTATTTTTGTTAGATATTTGTATTTAAGGAGATAGTCATTTCATTTGATATTTTATTTTTAATGTCGTGGTCATTAAGTTTTTGACATGGGCTCTGTTCTGGTAAGCAAAGCTCAAGAAAAGCTAAAAGTAGCATAGGCTGTGAATCAAATAGTCTCTCATATAGACTATTTATATGAGAGTACAATAAACTACTAATTTGTTAAACTTGACTATTAAAAGAAAAAGAATTTTCCTAGTGGAGAGAGAAATGTAAACAAAAGAAAGTAGCTCATTTTGCATATAGGACTTTTGCATTATTTTGTATTTTAGTTAATAGGTTTTTTTCTTCCACTGTTGTCATCACTAATTAGATATCACATGATATATTAATTATTTGAGTATCATGGTAGAAGTACAGTGTCTTTAATAAGAGTTCACCTTATAGTGTATTGACCATTGAGTCAATGAAGATTAGCCAGTTGCAATATCGTCCTCAAGTAATATTACCATTGCAATACTAGAGTAGACATAACCCAGACTATTAAGAACCCAAAAGTCCTTCATCCAGGAAAAACAAACAAACAAAATGCTTATAAAAATATTAAAAGATTGACTGGGTAACTGAAATAATGGCAAATACATGAATCTGAATTTCCCCACACATCCTTCAAAAAAACAATAAAGAAAAACATAAAACTACACATAACCCATGTCTTAACATAACTAGAACATAGAGAATGTTCAAACTTCAAACTATGTGTAAGTAGAAAAATTAACACCAAATCATTCACACTCTTGTGCAAGCCTTGGTGGGGAGCATGGGTAGTTTGGGAAAAACTGCACAGGATAAGAGGGGAACTAGTTACAGGCTTAAGACTGATCTAAAATCACTTCCAGGAAAATAAATTTCTCCCAAATTATGAAAATCATCCTGATAGACAAGAACAGACCACAGAAAAGGGACATATAAGTTTGCATAGGACTCAAAGAGGCAGTTTTGGAAAGGCAACTCTTTTGGGGAGAAGAGGGTTAAAAAGGAAGAAATAAATGCCTTTTAGAAGTTAAACAGTTAAATAGAGAAGCGAGAGAAGAAAATTTAGGATCCTGCAAGGCAGAAGAATATTTTTTAAAATAGGAGGGCAAATTGTTCACACCGCCCAGCCCCCAAATCTAATCAATAAAGAAACCATACTTTACCTAAAGCAGAGGACATTTTTGAAACTAGGAATCTTATAAACTCCCCCAAATTGCCAGTACTATTCACAGACGTGCAGAAGTGACAGCAACTTGAACTATATAAAACTCATTTAAAAAGAAAACAGAAGGTGAAGATAAAAAGAGTTCAGTTGATGAAAATATCTATTACCTACCTCTCCCCTCGCAAAAATGCATAAAAATAGACACATAGATCCATGGAATAGAATTGAAAGTCCAGTAATAAACACTTACCTCAGGACTTCCCTGATGGTGCAGTGGATAAGACTCCGTGCTCCCAATGCAGGGCCCTGGGTTCGATCCCTGGTCAGAGAACTAGTCCCACATGCATGCCGCAACTAAGAGTTTGCATGCCACAACTAAGGAGCCTGCCTGCCGCAACTAAGACCCAGCGCAACTAAATAAATAAATTTTTAAAAAATTACCTTTATGGTCAATTTATCTTCACTAAGAATTCCAAGACAATTCAATGAGGAAAAAATAGTATTTTCAACAAATGCTGCTGAGGCAAATGGATGTCAACATGCAAAGAATGAAGTTGGACCCATATCTCACATCATGCACAAAAATTAACTGAAAATGGATTGAAGATCTAAATGTAAGGACTAAATATACAATTCTCAGAAGGAAACATACATATAAATCATCCTGACCTTAGATTCAGCAGTGGCTTTTTAGACATGACACCTTCAATCAACCAAAGAAAGAGTAAATAAATTGGACGTCATCAAAATTTAAAATGTGTGTGCTTCAGAGGACACCGTCAAGAAAGTGGAAAGACAGCAACATACAGGAGAAAAAATTTGTCAGTCATATATCTGACAAGGGACTTGTATCCAGAGTGCATAAAGAACCTCTTACAACTCAATGATAAAAAGACAACCTAATTTTATTTTATTTATTTTTCTTTCCCATTATGGTTTATTACAGGATTTCAAACATAGCTCCCTGTGCTGTACAATAGGACCTATAGTTTATTCATTCTATATATAATAGTTCGCATCTGCTAGTCCCAAACTCCCAATCCTACCCTCCCCCACCACCCCTCCCCCTTTGCAACTGCAAGTCTGTTCTCTTTGTCTGTGAATCTGATTCTGTTTCATATATAAGTTCTTTTGTGTTGTATTTTAGTTTCCCCATGTAAGTGATATCACATCGTATTTGTTTTTCTCTTTCTAATTTACTTCGCTTAGTATGATAATTTCTAGGTCCATCCATGTTGCTGCAAATGGCATTATTTCATTCTTTTTTATGGCTGAGTAATATTCTGTTGTGTATACTTACCACATCTTCTTTATCCATTCATCTGTTGATGGACATTTAGGTTGAGGAAATCACTTTTCAAAGTCCTCTGCATCTGTCCTCCTGCTGTAGCAAGTTTGCATTCACATCAGACCCATGTATCACACATTACTCTGTGATATATGCTTTCATATGTGTGGTTTTTTACTACTGCCATCAACAACAAGGCAAGGATATGTAGTAACTCCACTACAGTCCAACATTTTACTGGAGATATTAGGCAATGCAATTAAATAAGAGCAATCAGAAGAGGTATAACAATTGGAAATTAAGAAATAAAACTAACTCTATTTGACTGTGATAGGAAAGTATATGTGGAAACCCTAGAGCAAAGATCAGCAAAGTAGCCTGAGAGCCACATCTGGTCACATCATTTTGTTTGTGTATTACCTGTAGCTACTTTTGCCCTACACTGGCAGAGTTGGATAGTTGTGATAGAAAGGGTTTGACGCATAAAGTTGAAAATACTTTACTGACATTGTACAGAAAAAGTTTGTGGACTCCTGCCCTAGAGAATCAAATAATAAAACTATCTCAAATAATAAAATAATTCAGTAACTAGAAGGTATGTTAGCATTCAGAACTCAACATTCTTTACATATACAAATACTTACCAGTTAGAGAATATAGTGTTGGGAAAACCCCAGTTAAATAACAACAAAAAAGATAAAATATTTGGGAATAAATGTAACACATGTACAAAAACTATTTTAGAAAAACTTTAAAACACTTCTGAAAGACACAAAAAATGAATTGAACCAATGAAAAGACAATTCTACCTACTTTATAATTTTAACATAATTTCAATAAAAATACCTACTTCTTTTTTTAAAGAGAGCTAGACAAGTTGATATAGAATTCATACGGAAATACAAATACATAAAAATAGCCAGGAATTGTTTCAGGCAAGAATCATCAATGGATCGTACAACTAATTCGTGAAGAGGTGATGACAAGGAGGATATTTTGGCAGTGTCAAAATAACCTCACCACAAGGTACTTACTAATCATTAATGGAAAATAAACAGCAACTTTACAGTGGAGGCATCACCTTTACCGTTGTCAAAATTAATGTTATTAGTAATGGGACAAATAGACATCATGTGTCCTGATAGGATGCACTGAAAAGAGCATAACATCACTTCTGTGGCATTCCTGCAAAAATGTATAACCTGAATTTAAACAAGAAACAGTCAAACCCAAATTGAGGGGCATTTTGCAAAATAAATGGCTTATATTCTTCAAAAATGTCAAGGTCAAGAAAGACGAAGAATGAGGACCTTGTTCCAGATCAAAAAATACTGAAGAGATATGACAATTAGCTACAATTCTTACCCTGGAATAGATCATGGGCCAAGACAGAAACAATAATTTATTTTATTATTTTATTCTATTTTTGTTATAAAGGACATTAGTGGAACAATTGGTGAAATGTGAAGGTCTGTGGATTGGATAGTACTGTATTAATGCTAATTACCTTATTTCGATAAATACTTTTTAAGGAAATACATTGAAATATTTAGGAGTAAAGGGGAATGATGTCTGCAGCTTGTTATCAAATTCAGAAAAAGATCTGTAGAGGGAGGAGAAAGAGTGATAAAGCAAACGTGGTAAAATGTTAATGAGTTTGGGGAATCTGAAGTGTATATGGCAATTATTTGTACTTTATAAAAAATAAACTTTTTTATTTTAGAATAATTTAACATTTACAGAAAAGTTGAAAAGATAGTACACCCCTCACCCAATTTCAGTTTCCTCTGATGTCATTTAAAATTACCGTGGTACATTTTTCAAAACTAAGAATCAAACATTGGTACATTACTATTGACTAAACTGCAGACTTTATTCAGATTTCACCCATTTTCCATGAATGTTCCTCTGAACTCCAGACTTTAATCACATTTCACTAATTTTTCCTTTAATGTCCTTTTTCTGCTCCAAGAGCCAATCCAGGGTACCACATTTCATTTATTCATCATCTCTCCAATCTCCTCTGGCCTGTGACAGTCTCATTCTTTCCTTATTTTTCATGACTTTCATAGTTTTGAGGAGTCTTGGTGAAATATTTATAGGTTGTCTCTCAATTTTGGTTTGTCATATGTATTTCTCATAATTAGACTGTGTTACGGGTTTTTTAGAAAGAGTACTACAGAGGTGAAGTACCATTCTCATCTCACATTATGTCAGGGAGTGGATGCTATCAGCAGGGTAATTCTAGTGATGTAAACCTGCTTATCTTGGTTAAGGAAGTATCTTCTAGGTTTCTCCTCTGTAAAGTTCCAGTTTTTCCCCCATTCTATTTGGAAGGGAGTCACTAACTCCAGCCCACTCTCAAAGGCAGAGGCAGGGGGCAGGTTTAAACTTCACCTTCTGGACAGGATTGTTTCTACATATATTATTTGGATTCCTCTGTAGGGAAGATTTGACTATTCTCCCCTACTTATTTATGTATCATTTATTTATATTTGTATGGATTCATGTATTTTTATTTGGGAGGTTATAATCTAATACACTCTTTGTTTGGTCACTCTAGTAGTTCCAGCTTTGACCATCTGGAGTTCTGATAGACTTCTATGGCCTTGTGACATGTCCCCATCCTTTTGGCTTGTGAGCATTCCCTTGCTTTCTGGTAGTACAAAATGCTTCTGCCTTGTCTTGTATTGATATTTTCCCTGTTCCAGCTCTACAGTCTGCTGTTTCTTCACAGCCCCTGGCTTTTTTTAAAAAAATTGGAGGATGATATTTAGAAACCACATTCTTGGCACTGAGTGGTTTGTGTTTTGTAGCTTATAAGTCTGAAATCACTTCAAAGTAAAAAATAAAAATAAAAAAATTGAGTTAAAAGCTGTAAAATGCATATCCTATTTGTTATTTTTAACTGTTCTACCTTAGTTAAATTATTATGTAAGTTATCAAATGTTACATTTTAAAATTCATAGATGCGCATTCTTTCTAAATAAATTATACTTATATTTTACTTGGTATCTGTAAATTATTAATAAAATTTCTACGGCCCCAGTAGAACATTTTTGTATGTTTTAGTTGCACCTTTTAAATAGAGTGGGATGGGAGGGAGACACAAGAGGGAGGAGATATGGGGATATTTGTATATGTATAGCTGATTTACTCTGTTAAAAAGCAGAAACCAACACACCATTGTAAAGCAATTATACTCCAATAAAGATGTTAAAAAATAAATAAATAGAGTGGAAACACTGTCATATCTCCCTCTTATGAAAATCATAGAGTTCTATGATTAAATTCATAAAACTTTATATTACAAAATTGATGAGTAGTCTAGTTCAACATGCATACATGAAAGGACATAGCAGGGACATAAAAAAAGATTTTGACATTACTCTTAATTCTTTCAAGCAATGATACCTCCATCCTCAAATTCCATTTTAGTAAATAAGCATGATGTGGACAGCTTGGCCTGTTTGACAGGAAATTCTGTGTATGAAAATGTAGGGACTTCCCTGGTGGCGCAGTGGTTAGGAATCCACCTGCCAATGCAGGGGACAGGGTTCGAGCCCTGGTCCAGGAAGGTCCCACATGCTGCGGAGCAACTAAGCCTGTGCGCCACAACTACTGAGCCTGCGCTCCAGAGCCCGCGAGCCACAACTACTGAGCCCATGTGCCACAACTACTGAAGCCCGTCTGCCACAACTACTGAAGTCTGTGAGCCTAGAGCCCGTGCTGCACAATAGGAGAAGCCACTGCAGTGAAAAGCCCAAGCACCACAACGAAGAATAGCCCCGGATCGCCACAACTAGAGAAAGCCTGCAGGCAGCAATGAAGACCCAACACAGCCAAAAATAAATAAATAAACAAACAAACAAATAAATAAATATTTTTAAAATGTAGCATTTCTTGGGACTTCCCTGGTGGTCCAGTGGTTAAGACTCCACGCTCCCAGTGCAGGGGACCCGGGTTCAATCCTTGGTTATGGAATTAGATCCCTCATGCTGTGACTAAAGATCCCACATGCAGCAACTAAAGATCCTGCATGCCACAACGAAGATCCTGTACGCAGCAACGAAGATCCCGTGTGCCACAACTAAGGCCTGGAGCGGCCAAATAAATAAATGAATATTTTTTAAAAAGAAAGAAAACATAATATTTCTTAGGGAAGGTTTTTAAAATACCTCTTTGATCTATGACATATAAGAAGGTTACTACTATACCAGATGCTTCTATTTTGTGTCTTAGAAAGTCATTGTAGAAAATAATTTCTTCCAGACTATAAGAATGAATAAGAAAAGTGTGCAAATGAGGATATAGTTATGCATTAACTCTTAGTGACACTAAGAGTATATTAACGAATAATGTAACAAGAAATATGAATAAGGATAGTTACAGTGTAACAAAGGTACAATTTGTATAATCTCATTTTTATATAAAAGAATGTACAGTTGTTCCTTGGTATCCGCAGGGGATTGGTTCCAAGATCTCCTGAGAATACCAAAATCTGCCATTGCTCAAGTTCCTTATATAAAGTTTGCATATAACATACACATGCACTTCCTCCTCTATACTTTAAATCATCTCTACTTTACTTATAATACGTAATACAATGTAAATGGTATGTAAATAGTTTCTGGTACATGGCAAATTCAAGCTTTGCTTTTTGGATCTTTCTGGAATTTTTTTTTCAAATACTTCTGACCCATAGTTGGTTGAGTCCATGGATGTGGAACCCTCAGATATGGAGGACTGACTGTATATATGTGCATAGAAGATTTCTCAATCCTTGTCAATCTGCAGGTTGCTACTATTAGTGTGTCATGAAATCAATTTAGTAAGTCCACAACGAGCATTTTTTCAAGTTAAATAAAACAGAGTTGAAAATGTCAGTGTTTAGCACATAGTGTAATTACTATTACTGCAACATTTATTTCAAGTGTATATGTATGTACGACAGATTTCTGGGTTGTGATGTAAAATGCATTTCTTATTTTGAGTCTGAATTTTAAAAAGTATTTGAAAAATATGTTTCTAGAACTGTAGACCAAAAACATTTAAGAGTGGACCTCTGAGGACTTCCCTGGTGACGCAGTGGTTAGGAATCCGCCTGCCAATGCAGGGGACACGGGTTTGAGCCCTGGTCCAGGAAGATCCCAAATACCACGGAGCAACTAAGCCCGTGTGCCACAACTACTGAGCCTGCGCTCTAGAGCCTGCAAGCCACAACTACTGAGCCCACATGGCACAACTACTGAAGCCTGCATGCCTAGAGCCTGTGCACCGCAACAAGAGAAGCCACCGCAATGAGAAGCCCATGCGCTGCAATGAAGAGTAGCCCCTGCTTGCCGCAACTAGAGAAAACCCACGCGCAGCAACAAAGACCCAATGCAGCCATAAATACATAAATAAATTAATTTAAAAAAAGAGTGGACCTCTGGTTACCAGAAGGATTTTTGCAGTTAGATGTTTTGGGAGAAAAGGTCTGGAAGCTTTAACTTCTAACATGGATTTTTATTCAAGGCATGCGGGCTTCAGTAGTTGTGGCACTTGGGCTTCAGTAGTTGTGGCTCACAGACTCTAGAGAGCAGGCTCAGTAGCTGTGACACACGGATTTAGTTGCTCCACGGCAAGTGGGATCTTCCTGGACCAGGGCTCGAACCCATGTCCCCTGCATTGGCAAGCAGATTCTTAACCACTGCGCCACCAGGGAAGTCCTGGAAGCTTTAACTTCTTTATACTCTTTTTGCATAAACAGTACAGAGAAACAAGGTAACAAAATCATGCAAACTGGTGATTAATTTGCAGCTTCCAAACAAAGTTAGTACAGTTTGTCATATCCTCCCTACCATGATGTCCCTATCTCTTCATAGCTCTGTAGAAGCTTCTGGAGCCTGTTGTCAACTCTCTTCCTCTCACCTTTCTACTTAAGCCTTGTTCCTCAGAGCTGGCTAAATGTGCTATTTAATATACAGTATATGGACCACATTAATTTTCTAACATCCTCCCTCCTCCCATAAAATCTGAATTCTGAAATATTTCTGGTCCTTATATTTCACATAAAAAGTTGTTGATTAATTTCTTTATTATTTCATCAACAGTTGATGAAATGCCTGCTGTCAGTCTTAATTTTCATTCTTTTAGGAAATCTGTTTATACTTTCTGGTAGATTTAAGATTTTCTCTTTATCTTTAATATCCCACATTTTCATCATAATGTATCTGGTTGTGACTCTTTATTCTGCTTGTGCATTATCAATCTGTCGATTTAAATATCTCCTCAGTTCTGGAAAATTTTCAGCTATTATCTATTCAGTATTGCTCCTCTATTATTTTGTAAGTAATTTCTCATATTATTATTACCTATATGTTGGAGCCTTTAGCACTATCTGTCCTGTCTCTTAAATGTACTTTTCTATTTTTATTTCTATATCTTTCTGTATTGAGAATTCATCCTATTTCTTTGGCAAACAGTGTTGTATAACCAAAATCTATTTCCTCCACTTTTTCTTTATGAACACTTTTTCATTGTTTACTCAGTGGGTGACTGTGTGCTTTAGAAAAGACATAAGGAGTACAGACACATTGGAACACTGTTTGGCAGTTTCTTAGAAAGTTAAACATGCACTTACCATGCAACCTAGCAGTCCTATTCCTAGGTATTTACCCAAGAGAAATGAAAACTATGTTCACACAAAAAACTACACATGAGTGTTTGTCAAAACCTGGAAACAACACAAATGGCCCTCAACTTGTTAATGGATAAACATAGTATGGTACATCCATGCAGTGGAATACTTCTTAGCAATACAAAGGAATGAACTACTTATAAGTGCAATAATATGGATGAATCTCATGTGCATCTTGCTAAGAAACCAGACTCCAAAGGCAACATGCTGTAATCATTGTGTTTATATGACATTCTGGAAAAGGCAAAGCTATAGGGACAGATCTAAGAGGACAGTGGTTGCTGGCAGCTGGGTGAGAGAGGAGTTGACTACTGTGGTAGACTGAATAGCGGCCACCCCAGAAATGTCCACACCTTAATTTCTAGAACCTAAAAATGTTGCTTTGTATGGCAAAAGGGACTTGCAGATATGATTAAGTGAAAGAACTTGAGATGGGGCATTTATCCTGGGCGAATCCTAAATATAATCACAAGATATTTTATAAGAGGTTAATAGAGAAGGTGGCAATAGGACAACAAAGCAGAGATTGGAGTAATGTAGCCAGGAACCAATGGATGCTGGCAGCCTCTAGAAGCTGAAAGAAGCAAGAAACAGATTCTTCCTTGATGTTCCCAGAAGGTAGCACCCTGTCAACACCTTGATTTTAGCCCTAAACAACTCATTTCAAGCTTCTGACTTGCAGAACTGTAAATTTGTGTTTTTAAGGCACCAAGTTGACACATCTTGGCTATTGTGAATATTGCTGCAATGAACATAGGGGTGCAGATATCTCTTCGAGATCCTGTTTTCATTTCTTTGGATGTATACCCAGAAGTAGGATTGCTGGATCATATGGTAATTCTATTTTTAATTTTTTGAGGAACCTTCATGAATTCCATAGTAGCTGTACTAATTTATATTCCCATCAACAGTGTACAAAGTTTCCTTTTCTCCACACACTGTGTTAGTTTAACTAAAGGTTTGTCACTTTTATTTATCTTTTTCAAAAACCAACTCTTAATTTTATTGATTTTTTAATTGTTTTTCTGCTTTCTATTTCATTTATTTCTGCTCTGATCTTTATTTCCATCCTTCTACTTAGTTTATTCTTCTTTTTCTAGTTGTTTGAGGTATAAAGTGAGGTTGTTTTTTTGAGCTTTTTCTTATTTTTTAATATTGACCTTTACCCTTTTAAACTTTCTCTCTTAGAACTGCTTTTGCAGCATCCCACAGGTTTTGATATGTTGTCGTTCCATTTTCTTCTTTTTCAAGATGCAGGCATAGCTTCTTTTACTGTACTTCACCTTGGTGTGCTTTCCAGATACTGTGTTTTTTACAGATTGAAGGTTTGTGGCAACCCTGGGTCAAACAAGTATATTGGCACCATTTTTTCAAAGGCATTATTTTAAAATTAAGGTATATACATTGTGTTTTTAGACATAATGCTGTTGCACACATAGTAGACTGCAGTATAATGTAAACATAACTTTTATACGTACGGGGAAACCAAAAAATTCATGTGACTCACTTTATTGTGATATATGCTTTATTACGGTGGTCTGGAACCCATGATACCTCTGAGGTATGTCTGTATTTCTTGATTTCCCTTTTAAATTATTCTTTGACTCATTGGTTATTTAGGAACATATTGTTTAATATCTGCAATTTGTGAATTTTACAGCTTTCCTCACGTTATTGATTTCTCGTTTCATACCACTGTGGTCAGAAAAGAAACTTGGTATGGGTTCCAGGTACTTTCACCATAAGCATCTTTGCCACAGACATCTTTGCCACAAGCATTTCTGCAACATAACTAATTGACCATAAGTCAATTTTCCCATGAAAGTTAAAATAACTGATTGACGGTTTGGGGGTTGACAGTTTGGTTTCAACTCGTTGAAATGCTTTGGCATTTCTTCTGGTTAGCAACATTATTGATGGCTTTATCGAGCTGATAATGATTTGCCACAAGTGTTGGTTTCTTATTTTGAACACACCCTATTGCAGGAGAATAAGGGCAAGAGCCTTGAAGGCACATAGTTGAACCCACATTTCGTGTAGAACTTTGAAATGTCTATCAAGGGACATATGACAATATACCAAGAACAGCTAACAGTGTAGAAGGCTTTCACAATGCAATACAAATCTCTTTTACAAATATGCATCCTAGTATTTGGAAACTGATACCACCTCAATGAAGGAAGAAATTTTGGCAATAACGAAAAAAATGCAATGCCAAAGGAGGAGATGAATCAACAAGCAAAAAAGAGTATAAAATACTATGAACAAAAGACTTGGAAAACAAATGCTTAGGTGCAACACACAAAATAAAATCAGTTATTTGCACAGCATTGCCATGAATCTACACACATTTTAAACACATTCAAATACTTTGTATTTCACAGGAAAGTCTTTTTAATTTTGTTGTTAATTTATCATGTTTCTTTATGTCCTTTTTAATGCCCCTCTTTTATTTTTCATTTCATTTTTTATGGCAAAATTGCCTTATGGCCAGTTAGTTATATGGCAGAAAGGTTCTTGGCATCTACAGCAAAGATGCTTGTAACTGAAAGTACCAGACATGCTAGGTATGATTTCAAACTTTTTAAATTAGCTAAGACTTGTTTTTTGACCTATCTTGTGATATATGCTGGGAAATGTTCCTTGTGCATTTGAAAAGAATGTGTATTCTGCTGCTATTGGATGGAATTTTCTGTATATGTCTGTTAGTTCCATTTGGTCTAAAGTATGGTTCAAGTCCAATATTTCCTTGTTGATTTTCTGTCTGGATGATTTATCTGTTGTTGAAAATGGGGTATTGAAGTTCCATGCTATTCTTGAATTGTCTATTTATCTCTTCAGATCTGTTAGTATTTGCTTGATATATTTAGGTGTTCTGATGTTAAGCGCATATATATTTATGATTCTTATATTGTCTTGATGAATTAACCCCCTCATAATTATATAATGACCATTTTTGTCTCTTGTTACCATTTTTGACTTAAAGTCTATTTTGTCTGAAATAGGTATGGCTATCTCTCCACTCTTTTGGTTTCTACTTGTGTGGAATATCTTTTGCCATTCCTTTGCTTTGGGCCTATGTGTGTCTTTAAAGCTGAAGTGAGTCTCTTATGGGCTGAATACAGTTGGGTCTTTTTTTTTAATCCATCCAGCCTCTCAATGCCTTTTGATTGGAGAATTCAATCTATTTACTTTTAGAGTAATTATTGATAGGTTAGGACTTACTAATGCTATCTTATTGTTTTCTGGCTGTTTTATAGTGCCATTATTACTTTTTTCTTTCTTGCTGCCTACCTTTGTGGATTAATGACTTCCTGTAGTGGTATGCTTTAATTCCCTTCTCTTTATCTTTTTCTGTATTAACTGTAGGTTTTTGTTTCACGGTTACCATGAGGCTTACATAAAGTATCTTATAGATATACAACAGTCTATTTTATAATGGTAACAATTGAACACATACAAAAACTCTGTCCTTTTACTCCCCTCCTTTTATGTTTTTGATGTCACCATTTACATCTTTTTATATTGTATATCCCTTAACAAATTGTTGAAGCTATAGTTGTTTTTAATACTTTTGTCCTTTAACCTTTATCTAGAGTTAAGTAGTTAACGCATTACTGTAATACATTATTATTAGCGTATTCTGAATCTAGCTATATGCTTACCTTTACCAGTGTGTTACATATGTTCCTATGTTTTCATATTACTAATTTGCATCCTTTTTTTCAGGTCAAAGAGCTCCTTTCAGTATTTCTTTTAAGGCAAGTTACTGGTGATAAATTCCTTCAGCTTTTGTTTACTAGGGAACGTTTTTATTTCTACCTTCAATTCTAAAGGACGCGTTTACTGGGTAAAGTTTCTTTGTTGTCAGTTTCTTTCTTTTAGCACTTCGAAGAATATATTATCCTATCCTCTTCTGCCCTCCAAGGTCTCTGGTGAGAAATCTATTGATAGCTTTATGGGGGTTCCCTTGTATGAGAGCATTTTTTTCTCTTACTTGTTTTAGAATTCTTTTTTTGTCTTTGGTTTTAGACAGTTTTATTATGATGTCTTGGAGAAGGTTGTTTTGTATTGAAATTTTGAGGTGACCTATGAACTTGGATGTCCAAATATTTCCCCAGATTTAGGACATTTTCATTCTTTTTTTAAAAATTTTTATTTGTTTGCGGGACACGGGCCTCTCACTGTTGTGGCCTCTCCCGTTGCGGAGCACAGGCTCCGGACGCGCAGGCTCAGCGGCCATGGCTCACGGGCCCAGCCGCTCCGCAGCACGTGGGATCTTCCCGGACTGGGGCACGAACCCGTGTCGCCTGCATAGGCAGGCGGACTCTCAACCACTGCGCCACCAGGGAAGCCCCTATCCATTATTTTTTAAAATAAGCTTTCTACTCCTTTCTCCCTCTCTTCCCCTTCTAGGACTCCAGTGATGCATGTATTATTTCACTTGATGGTGTCCCATAAATACCATAGGTTTTTTTCTTCATTCCTTTTCATTTGTTTTTCTTTTTGCCCCTATGATTGGATAATTTCAGTTGATCTGTCTTCTAGATCTCTCTTCTGCTTTTTCAAGTCTACTGTTGAAGCTCTCTACTAAAGTCTTCAGTTCAGTCACTGTATTCCTCAGCTCCAAAATTTTTGCTGCTTCTTTTTATGTTTTCTATCTCCTTGTTGAAGATCTGTTTTATTCTTCTGTTGTCTTCCTGATATCATGAAATTGTTTTCCTGTGTTCTCTTGTAGCTCTCTAAGCAATCTGTAGAAAAATTATTTTGAATTATTTGTTGGGCAATTCCTGGGTCTCCATTTCTTTGGGGCCACTTACTGAAGATTTACTGTATTCCTTTGGCAGAGACATATTTCCCTGATTCTTCATGATCACTGTAGCCTTGCATAGGTATCTGAGCGTTTGAAGAAGGAGTCACCTCTTTCAGACTTTAGGGACTAACTTCAGTAAGGTAACTCTTTCACCTGGTGAGGGACACACTAGAAGTTGTGACCTTGGTTCTAATGGTGTGGGGTGTCAAGTGCAGGGGCATGTGGCCATAGTGGGTACAAAGGGCATGATGTCTTTTTGACTCAGGCTGCTGGAATTCATAGCATCGATAACTCTGTGGGACTTGGAGAGCACTGCAGGTGATTTACAGTGGCATCAAGGGCTGTTGGTGTCCTCAGCGACTCTTCCAGGTCCAGCAACTAGGGACCAGGGCAAGCAGCGGTGGGAACTGGAGTCGGTGGTGTGCTTACACTTGGCTGTGGGGGTCAGCTGCTAGTGCCTATGTAGTGGCAGGGGCCAGTTGCAGACATACATGTAATGGTAGGGGCCAGGGCCGATTATGGGCTTACGGAAACTGTGGAGGCCCTGACTGTTGGCATGCTCTCCTGTGGCTGCCCACTCTTACACCAGGTGTGCACACTGCAGTGGAGGCCAGTGATGGGAGTCAGACTTGGGGCATGCAGGTGCATAGCTGGAAGCACTAGCTACAGGTGAGCACTGTGGTGCCAACTAGAGACAGGAGGCAGGGCCTGATCTGGTCCCACAGCAGCTGCGGGGCCTTGGCTTTCTGCATGCTCACCTGTGGGTGTACACACTCACCCTGGGCATGTGCACTGTAGTGGGGGCTGTTAGTGGGTGTCAAGCCAGTGGCGTGCAAGTGCACAGGTGGAGGGTCTAGCCCTGAGCACAGCAGTGGAGGTTTAGGCTGATGTCTTGCACTTGTGTAGCTGTAGAAGCCCCAGCTGGCTGCTAGTGTGACTACCAGACTCTGGCAGGGACAGGGAAGGACTCACGTGGCTAGTGACTTAACATTTGTACAGCTGCAGTGAGCTGTTTTTAACCAATTCTATTTCCTGTGAGGCGAAATCTGGTGAAATCTGCTGGGGATCTTCAGAGGCTATGCTGGCTATTGGCTTTATCAGTAGTGAAATCTGCTAAACTCTGTGAACCTAGATCACTCCTGCTGCATGTCTGTTAGTAATAGCCTCTGCTTTTCTTCCTTGTACCCAGCTGTCTCTATACGTCTCAGCTTAGCTGGTCTGGGCCGGATGAAACCAAAGCAGTACCTTCATGGAGTGCCCCAAGAGGCTGGAGAAGCTGTTCACCCTGCTCTTCCTTTCCTGGCAAGAATAACTCTTTCTATCTGGAAAGTTCCTTCTTGGTGCTGAACAATACTAGCTTGTGGGATGAGATGATGCAGCCAAAATGAAGTTGTCTCCCTTCTCTTCTTGTGTGATTATTTTCAGTTTGTTCTGTTGCATTGTGTTTCTAAAACTTCCTGAGTGACTTTAGAGGTCTCCCAGAGCTAATTCTGCTCGTTGATAGCTGTTCAATCCTTGATCTTTCTGGGGGGGATGGGGAAGCTGGGTTCTCCTATGTTGCTGTTTTTACCTACAACCTCTCCTTAAAATTTTATCTTCCATTTTTATGTTTGAAATATAAGGAGGGAGTCCACTATTATAAGCTAACACTGATGTTTACCAAATAGGTAGTATGAAGGCATAAAAACAGACTTATTATCAAATAAGTGCCACACACAGAACTGGAAGAATTAGCTTAATACAATGGGTGACAAATAAGATTTTAACAATTTCTCAACGAACTATAACCTTCTCCTCCTCCTCCTCTTTTTCTTCCTTATCCTCCTCCTCCTTCCTTTTATCTTCCCATCCCCCCTTCTTCTTCCTCTTATTCCTTTTCTTCTTCCTTCTCCTCCTCTTTTTTCTTTTTGCAAAATTAGGCTCCTTTCCCTTGTATACTTTGGATTTTGTTCTGGTACTAATGGCTGTCCAGAACTACCCTGTCAGTGTTTCTCTTGCTCTGTCTTATGAAAAATTACACATTTGGAAGGTAATAGGCCTAGGATTAAGAGTGCGACAGAATATTATTTTTTTTCCTAAAATAATTGTATACAGACTGCGCTTTGTTGAGAATAATTTCCCCTAAAACCAGAAATGGAAAATTTGTTGCAACTGGAGTCCCAACTCTGATTATGTAGTAGTAGCAACCTAGAGCTGTGTATTGAGCATTCTGAGGCTACATCAAAGCTCTACAGCAAAGTGTGCCTTGATTGATTATTGACATACACCATGAGCAGAGGAAGAGGAAATAGTGGACCCATTATTTGCCATTCCCTTCCTATGTGTTTAAGTAAATTATGATGTATGCCTGGAAGTTTGATTATTCAATGTTTCTATTTCATGTTTCCCATGTATAAGTAGAAATAATTGTCCTCTTAATGCTAATTCCTGAATAGTGGTGAAGTAATTTAGACATTGAAAGTATTTATTTAAATTCTTACCCTTATGAAAGTTATATTTTGTGTCACATTTTCTGTATAAATATGACTTATGAAATGCTTCTAATAGTAAATCCCCTACATTTAAGAATTAGAAAAGAGCCTAGACACAAATGTTTATAGACTCTTTATTCATAATCACCCCAAACTAGAAACAACCCAGAAGTTCTTCAATGGCTGAATGTGTAAACAAACTATGGTATTTCTCTTTACGCTGTACTATGCTATACACCATCCCATATATTATATAGTATACTATAGAATACTCTTCAACAATAAAAAGGAATGTACTGTAGATACATGAAACAACTTGAATGAATCCCAAAGGCAACATTGCTGAAATGATGAAGCCATTCTTGAGAGTTACATTCTGTATGATTCCCTTTATAAACTACTCTTGAAAAGACAAACCTATATTGATAGAAAAACAGAGGAGGTAGGGATTGTGGGAATGTGTGACTTCAAATGTATAGTACAAGAGATTTGGGGGGGTGGAGGGTGATAGAAGTGCTCTGTATCCTGATTGTGGTGGTAGTGACATGAATCTGTACATGTGTTAAAATTCATAGAACTATCTACTCCCAAGGAAAATCAATTTAATACAATTTTAGGCAAATTTTAGAAAAGAATGTAGAATAGTAGTTTGAGTTACCTTCAGGTTGTAAGTGTGCTATGGTATGAAGTGAATGGAGAATTCTGAGGATAAAAAGATCTAAGAAATTCTATATACAAAAAAACCCCAAAGAACCCACCAGTGTATACCTAGTTGGCACTTGGGGTTATTATTTAGTGTCTTATGAACTTGATTTGTATCTTGTATGTACTTGTATTTTGTAATGGAAAGGGTATAAAACATCTATATTATTGATATCACTCTATCACTGTCTGGTTGAATAAACTTGAGCAAGTCATTTAATTGCTCAGGTCATCAGGTTCTTTTTCTATAGAATAAGAAGTCTGGATCCTGTGCTTTTTAAACTGAAATACTCCTAATAAGCATTTTGCTCCAGAATATGCGTTTGCCTTAATATATAGCATTAAAATAGAGGCTCTAGGACATGCTTCATGGTGTTTTTTTTTTCTGATGGCTTCACATAGTTCCTGACATCCCATTACATCCTCTAGTTGAAATAGCATGACTATATAATCTAATAATCTCTCTCCTAGCTGTAAATTTTTGTTTTGTTTTAATTTTTTCCAGATAACTCTTTTGAGTTTTCAGTTTTTAAGTATTCAATTTTTAAATACTAGGCAGAATAGAAATTTAAGACCACTAGATGGGGATGTAAACAATACAGTGTTTGTTGTTTGTCTTGTGCTCAGAAGTAACTCCATCCAGTCTTAAGCATAAGTCCCTGAAGAGTGCAGAAAACAAAGAACAAATCCACACAAGTACTTGTTTTTTTCTAAATGTCGGTGATATGGATTTGGGAGAAATTAACCTTCTGAATTAAGAGTGAAGTCTGTGCTCAAGTAGCATATTGTAAAACCATGATTTCTTTGAATGACTCTCCATGGTCACAATATGTGATATTCATGGTTTTATGACTTTATTTTGTCCTGCTACATATTTAATGATAGGTACAAAATCAGAAATAAAATGTAATAATTAAGATACATTGTAATTTCTTCTTCTGGGTTTTTCCATCCTCTTTTCAATACTTTAAAAAAGAGTGATCAGGGCTTCCCTGTGGCGCAGTGGTTGAGAGTTTCCCTGTGGTGCAGTGGTTGAGAGTCCGCCTGCCGATGCAGGGGATACGGGTTCGTGCCCCGGTCCGGGAGGATCCCACATGCCGCGGAGCGGCTGGGCCCGTGAGCCATGGCCCCTGAGCCTGCGCATTCGGAGCCTGTGCTCCGCAACGGGAGAGGCCACAACAGTGAGAGGCCCGCGTACCGCAAAAAACAAACAAACAAAAAGTGATCATTTGTCTCTTTAAAGGTAGATCTAAAATTATGTTAGTTTCATGACTTAGTAATTTTTAACTTTCTATATATAATTAGCAAAAACATAACTACACAAAACATTAAGAATATCTTTAAAGAATTGCTTTTAAACAAAATACCATTGTGTTATATTAAAAGACTGTGCAAATAGTATTTTAAAGAGTACTTTGGAAAAAATTAGGGAAAGAACTTTTTTTTTCTTATCTCTCAAATGAGGGGAGTTGAAATTGCCTTATTTCTTGAGAATTTTCTTAGCTCATACTATATATTTTTTTACTTTTCAAGCAAATGCACATGGTTATTGATAATTATATGAGCTTTGGTATCTATACATCATATCACTGTTGAAGATTACCTTTCAACACAGTATAGGACTTCTGTCCAATAAGGGCTGACACCTGTTTTCTTTTAGGAGTCTGCCTTAGGTTTTAGGTTGTTCAGTGTTTCATCCTCAATATTTGGGCTCAGCTAAAATACAAAAGGTTTTAGCACATTTATTATAATTTAAATGATTTATCCAACAGGGAAAACTATGCCAAATTATGGCATAATTGGGATGAATTATAGATTATTGCATATCTGAAATTCTCAGGTAGAATCTAGCCCCAAAATGGAGGTCTAAGACTATGATATATTTATATATTTATTTATTTATTTATTAAAGCCTGGTGGGATGTTTTTTCTTTTTATTTATTTATTTTTGTCTGTGTTGGGTCTTCATTGCTGCATGGGCTTTCTCTAGTCGCGGCCAGTGGGGGCTGCTCTTCGTTGCGGTGCACTGGCTTCTCATTGCGGTGGCTTATCTTGTTGCAGAGCACGGGATCTAGGTGCATGGGCTTCAGTAGTTGTGGCACACGGGCTCAGTAGTTGTGGCTTGCAGGCTCTAGAGCGCAGGTTCGGGAGTTGTGGCACACAGGCTTAGTTGCTCTGCAGCATGTGGGATCTTCCTGGACCAGGGCTCAAACTCCTGTCCCCTGCATTGGCAGGCGAATTCTTAACCACTGCGCCACCAGGGAAGTCCCTATGATGTATTTAATATTTACATCTTAGATGAGTAAATGTAACAATTTTTAAGGGAGTAACCCTTCTTGTAAATGACTGTCTACTTTTTTAAAACTGTGATTAAAATACATATAACATAAAATTTACCATGCTAACCATTTTAAAAAATTGTGGTAACAAAGACATAGCATAAATTTTACCATTTTCACCATCTTTAAGCGTAAAATTCAGTGGTAGTAATGACATTCACACTGTTGTGCAACCATCTGCTGTTTCCAAAGCTCTTTCATCACCACAAACAGAAACTCTTTAACTATTAAGCAATAACTCCCCACTCTTACTCAGCTACTGGTAACCTCTAATCTACTTTCCATCTCTGGATTTGCCTTGAATGACTCAATTTTAATATGATTGCATATTTTTAATTTTTCTACTTGGATGAAAAACATCTAATGTGGTAAAGCCTACTATTGTCATTTAGAAAAAATAAAACACTGAGCAGTACTGTGTACATACATAAAAATACACAAATAGGGCTCCCCTGGTTAAGCGTAAAATTCAGTGGTAGTAATGACATTCACACTGTTGTGCAACCATCTGCTGTTTCCAAAGCTCTTTCATCACCACAAACAGAAACTCTTTAACTATTAAGCAATAACTCCCCACTCTTACTCAGCTACTGGTAACCTCTAATCTACTTTCCATCTCTGGATTTGCCTTGAATGACTCAATTTTAATATGATTGCATATTTTTAATTTTTCTACTTGGATGAAAAACATCTAATGTGGTAAAGCCTACTATTGTCATTTAGAAAAAATAAAACACTGAGCAGTACTGTGTACATACATAAAAATACACAAATAGGGCTTCCCTGGTGGCACAGTGGTTGAGAATCTGCCTGCTAATTCAGGGGACACGGGTTCGAGCCCTGGTCTGGGAAGATCCCACATGCCGCGGAACAGCTAGGCCCGTGAGCCACAATACTGAGCCTGCGCATCTGGAGCCTGTGCTCCGCAACAAGAGAGGCCACGATAGTGAGAGGCCCGCACACCGCGATGAAGAGTGGCCCCCGCTTGCCACAGCTAGAGAAAGCCCTCGCACAGAAACGAAGACCCAACACAGCCCAAAATAAATAAATAAATAAATAATAAAAAACAAACAAACAAACAAAAACACACAAATAGCTATGAAGCATCACAAAGAAACAAGCCCCTAGTATCTGTACGTTTACTAAACATCTTATTCATTCTTAGGGTTTCCTAAGTATGTTCAGGATGAAGAGAGCTTACATTTCTTTTGTACTATGATGTACTTTATCTTAAAACAAAAATCAGTTAACCTATATACATACATACATAATTAAGGTTCCTATTTTATTCATTTCAAGGTGACAAATATAATAAAATAGTATAACATAGGAAATAAATAGAGGAATACAAATGAGAAGGAAAAAGGATTTTTAAAACATCTTTCATTTTAAAGGTGTTTCCATTTGTTTAACTATTTTAGGTTGTACTCAAGACACATTAGTTTAAAACTACTAACGGAAGCAGCAAATAAATGGTATAAAAATATTTTTACTGATTTTAAGAAACTGCCTCTCAGATGAAACTATTTTAAGATAGGACTTGCACTGTAAGTCAAACATAGCCACTGGAGGTTTTCTGAACAAGAGTCAATAGAGACTTATAAAGATTGGTGTCAACAACTAACTATTCATACCTAGAATTTTCTGAAGAGGAAATTTAGACGTGATTCATAATTTAATTAAAGGCTTCAGATTTTGGTGTTGCTAAATGGGAAGATACACAGTAAGTAGATCAACAAGTGAACAGAATCCTTGTAGAACTTTCTGTGCTAAAATTAATATTTGATTCATATCATAACTAGATATATTGAACAACACTGGTAGGCAAGAGATAATTGAAGTCTTTCACTTAGACAAGCTAATATTTTGTTATATTCTCTAATAAGTTGATATGCTGGGATATATAAAAATAGATGGATAATAATTAAATCAGTTGGGGAAATATGGAGAATTATTTTTCTGTACATTATTTTAGATAAAAGTGTACCTTAATTGTCCCAGATAAATAGTTACTTGATCTGTTTTTTACTATGTCTTTGATGGGCTTTCTTAGGTTTCATAATTCTATAACTGGAAAGGTTTTTTCTTTGTAATGCTTCACTTATGTTGCTATCACATTCTTTACCCTGAACTTATCCTTCATATCCCGACTTGAGTAGAAATGGAGAATAGTTCACTAATGCATACAATTTTTTCTATCTCTGATTGAGGAATCAGAGGGATTTTAGAGTTGTTTGGCTCATTCAGCATCCATTAAATTACATTCTGTTGGTGCCTTCTTGGACTGAAGAGACTGGGAAGCTGAATATTGCATTTCCTGAATCCCTTGCTGCTAGCATTCTGAATACACATTAGATCCCTCTAATAAAATGCATTCCTGAAAATGTAGAAGGAAGAAGTGAAGTAAAGGCTTCTGCTCCTCTTGGCTGTTGCTGGTAGCCAGCAGGTTCAAGGAGATGTTCAGAGGGGTTGTTCTGGGAGTCATTTTTAAAGGCTTTTTAGAACCTCTTCCTCCAGCCCTTCTTGCAATTTTGTATTCATCTAATTCCCTGTGTTAAATACCTTTGTTATGTGGGAAACAATAGAAGCATTGCCACCAACTCAGGAAAAGATAAGGATGCCTAATATTGCCATGGAAGTTTTAGAAAGACAAAGAATTTACAGGCATAAAAAATTGGAAAGGAAGAGAAACTGTTTCTGTTTGCAGAGGGAATAATTCTATATCCAAAAAACCCCAAAAGAATTAGTGGAAAACCTAGTGAAAGAATGAGAGAATATAAATATCAGGTTATAAAATCAACATTAAAAAATGAACACCTTTGGGACTTCCCTGGTGGTGCAGTGGTTAAGAATCCGCCTGCCAATGCAAGGGACACGGGTTCGAGCCCTGGTCCGGGAAGATCCCACATGCCACAGAGCAACTAATCCCGTATGCCACAACTACTGAACCTGCACTCTAGAGCCTGCAAGCCGCAACTACTGAGCCTGTGTGCCAGAACTACTGAAGCCTGTGCGCCTAAAGCCCATGCTCTACCGCAAGGGAAGCCATCACAATGAGAAGCCCGCGCACCGCAACGAAGAGTAGCCCCTGCTTGCCACAACTAGAGAAAGCCCATGAGCAGCAACGAAGACCCAACGCAGCCAAAAATAAATAAAATTTTTAAAAAAATTAACACCTTCATAGACTCAAAAATAAGCAGTTAGAAGATGTAATGGAAGAGGAGACTAAATTTTTAGTAGCAAAACAAAAATAATGCAAGAAAAAAATCTAGACATAAATTCAATACAAAATGCCTAAAACCATAAAACAAACAAACAAACACAGAAGGAGCCCAAAGGAGCCATGAACCAATAGAAAGGCATATTATGTTTTTGGATATAAACTTATTAACATCATTAAAAGGTCAGTTCTTCTTAAGTTAATTTATGAATTGAAATGTAAACCTCAGTACAAATATCCTCTTTTTTGTTTCTTTAGTTTATAAAGTTTATTAGGAAAAGCAAAGAAAAGCAAGAATAACCATGAAAATATTATAAAAATGATATTTTAAAAAATGATACAAATGAACTTATTTACAAAACAAATGACTCAGAGACATACAAAACAAACTTATGATTACCAAAGGGGAAGGGGGGGAGGGATAAATTAGGAGATTGGGATTAAAATATACACACTACTGTATGTAAAATAGATAACCAACAAGGACCTACTGTATAGCACAGGGAACTATACTCACAGGGAACTATACTCTAGTGTTTTGTAATAACCTAGAGTGGAAAAGAATCTAAAAAACAAATATATATATATGTATAACTGAATCACTTTGCTGTAACCTGAAACTAATACAACATTGTAAATCAACTATATTTCAACCAAAAAAAACTTTTTAAGACAATAGAACATACAGTACAGCTACTATAATTGAAACAATGGTTTCAGCTCGCTAATGCAATAGAAAATCTGTAATTAGACCCAATTTGTTAAAATAGCATTTAAAATTAGTGGGGAAAAGAAGGGCTTTTTAAAAAAAATAAATTTATTTATTTATTTATGAAAGAAGGACTTTTAAACAAGTATTGTTGGGATAAACTAGATATACACATAAAGAACAGCTGTAAGAGAAATGTTTCTCAACCATACACCAGAATAAATTCCAAATTGAACTGTGAAAAATGGAAATGTACAAAGTGAAACCATATAGTTACTAGAAGAAAACATGAATTAATTTCTTTATTACCTAGGAGTGGATAAATCTTTTCTAACCATGATAATAAACTATTGATAAAACTATTAATATGTTTTAAATCAATATTTTATGATAATAAAATTATTGATAAAATTGATTATAGAAAAAACAAATTTATTTTTCAAAAATAAGTTTTTTTAAAAATAAAAAGCCCAACTTTCAAACTTATAGAAGAAATTTCTTTTATACTTTTCATCTCAATTCATAACTATTAACATTTTCCACATTTGCTTTCTCTTTCTATAACAGATACATTATTACTATTATTATTATCATCTGTTTAATAATAGTTGCAGGCATCATGACCCCATACCTTTACTTCAACATGTATCTGATAAAAACAAGGATATTCTGTTACATTACTATAGTATAATTATAAAAATCAGGAAATTCACAATTGATAGACTACTAGTATCTAATAATATGCAGTCCTCTTTCAGAATTTGTCACTTTTATCTTGGCTGTTCTTTATAACAATTATTTTTCTCATGTATTGTCATTAATTGTCGTGTCTTGTTAGTCTAATCTGGAATACTTCCTTAGCTTTTGTCTTTTATGAAAGTGACATTTTTGAAGTGTAGTCCAATAGTTTATAGAATTTATTTAAAATTGGGTTTGCCTTAATGTTTTCTCATTAAACTCAGATTATGCATTTTTTCATAGCTTTATTGAAATATATTTCACATACCATAAAATCGACCCACTTAACTTGTACAGCTTAGTGGTTTTTGATATATTCACAGAGTTGCACAACCATCACTACTGTCTAATTTTAGAATATTTTCATACTCCAAAATGACATTAGCAGTCATTCTCAATTCCTGCTCTTCTCCCCACCCCTACCATCCCAGTCCTAGGCAACCACTAATTTATTTTGTCTCTATGAATTTGCCTGTTCTAGACACTGCATATAAATGGAGTCACAAAAATGTGGATTTTTTTTTTTTTTTTTTACTGGTTTCTTTCACTCAACATAATGATTTCAAGGTTTATCCTTGTTGAAGCATGTACTGGTATGCCAGCCATTCTTCTTTATTACCAATTAATATCCCAGTGTACAGATATACCCCATTTTGTTAATCAGTTCATCAGTTGATGGACATAGGTTGTTTTCACTTCTTGCCTGTTACGAATAGTGTTTCTGTGAATATTCACGCACAAGATTTTGTTTGAGCATGTGTTTTTGTTTTTAAAGAACATTTATTTATTTGTTTGTTTATTGGCTGTATTGGGTCTTCATTGCTGAGTGCGGGCTTTCTCTAGTTGCCGCGAGCGGGGGCTACCCTTCGTTGCGGTGCGCAGGCTTCTCATTGCAGAGCACGGACTGTAGGCACGTGGGCTTCAGTAGTTGTGGCTCGCAGGCTCTAGAGCGCAGGCTCAGTAGTTGTGGCGCACAGGCTTAGTTGCTCCAGGGCATGTGGGATCTTCCCGGACCAGGGATCGAACCCGTATTCCCTGCGTTGGCAGGCGGATTCTTAACCACTGCGCCACAAGGGGAGTCCCTGAGTATGTGTTTTTAATTCTCCTGGGTATGGAGAGTGGAATTTCTGGATCACCTGGTAGTTCTATGTTTAGCATTTTGATGAACTGCCAAACTGTTTTGAAAGCAGCTACACCATTTTACCTTCCCACCGGCAATGTGTTGATATGAGGTTCCAATTTCTCTGCATCTTCACTGATACCTGTTATTGTCTATCATTTTCATTTGCTATCCTAGTGAGTGTGACGTGGTATCTTATTGGTTTTTATTTGCATTTCCCTAATAACTTATGATATTGAGCATCTTTTCATGCGTTTATTGGCCATTTGCATTTCTTATTTGGAGGTGGCTATTTAGATTCTTTGCCCATTTTTTATTTTTATTTTTTGGAATGGTAAGTTTTTTATATATTCTGGATAAAAGTCCCTTGTTAGATACATAATTTGCAAATGTTTTATCCCATTTTGTGAGTTGTCTTTTCACTTTCTTACTTGTGTTCTTTGAAGCACAAAAGATTTTTATTTTAATAAAGTCCAATTAATATATTTTTTTAGTTGCTTTGCCTTTTTGGTGTTGTGTCTAAGAAATTGTTGCCTAACCCAATATAATGAAGATATACTCCTATGTTTTCTTCTAGGAGTTTTATAGTTTTAACTATTATATTTAGGTCTGTGATCCAGTTTGAGTTTGATCCATTTTGAGACCATGTTTAATTTTTGTTTATAGTGTGAGGTAGAGGTCCAACTAAGTCTTTTGCATGTGGGTATCCAGTTTCCTTAACACCATTTGTTAAAAATGTTCTTCTTTCCCCACTTAATTCTCTTATAAATTCTCTTTTTTACTCTTGTAAAAAAATCAATTTACCATAGATATAAGGGTTTAATTTTGGACTCTCAATTCCTTTTCATTGATGTATAACTCTGTCCTTAGGCCAATACCATACTTTCTTGATTACTCTTCTTTGTAGTAAGTTTCAAAATTGAGAAGTGTGAGTCTTTCAACCTTGTTCTTTCTTTACAAGATTGTTTTGGTTTTCCTGGGTCCCTTGTATTTCCATATGAATATTAGAATCAGCTTGTTGATTTCTGGGAGGGAAAAAAAGTAGCTAGGGTTTGGATGGGGATTGTGCTGAATCACTTTATCAGTTTGGGGAATATTGCCATTCTAATAATGTTAAGCATTTCAGTTTGTGAACATAGGCTATTTTTCCATTTGTTTAGATCTTCTTAATTTAATTTCTTTCAATGTTTTTATAGCTTCAAGTGTACAAGTCTTGCACTTCTTTTGTTAAATTTTTTTCTAGGTAGCTCATTTTTTTAAGTACTTATTTTCTTTCTGTTACAAGATACTCTATGCCTGTCTTGTTCATTTCTTCACCCAAACTTAAAATGAGCCATTTCTCCAAGGAGCCCTGGTTCTGTATAATGGGTAATGGTATTTAGAAAACATTATCAGAATGCTCAGTGTGTTCTAAAATACTCATTGTAGAGAGGAAACTAAGGCTCTCTGAGTTTAAATATCTTGTTTGTTGGCCTTCTGCAGATACTATTGTCAAGTAAAATGAGCCAGAATTGTTTGGAGAACACTGCATTCATGTTTGCAGCCAGAATAAATAAGACTGGTCTGGAATATATTATTGTTGTAAGATATCAAGAATACTTTCCAAGATGTTTAGAAGTACTGACAAAGATGCCAGTTTCAAAGACCTTTTATTGGCTGAATTTTGATAATTTAAATTTGAAAAAGAAGACCATGATTATAATAACTAGAACTAGTTGAATCTGTAAAAAGCCCTAAGTCCATGATAATGCTCAAAAAGAACAGATTGTGTTCCATAAAATCATACCTATATATGTCTGGGGATCTATGATCCTCAGTTACAAAATACACAAAAATATATACCTCATGGTTACTGGCTAAATAACTCATCAAGGATCAAGGAGTAGACTGTGGAGAAATGGATTTGTAACTGTGGTCCTTAGACCATGCTCAGTATAAGAACCTTCCCAATACAAGTGTGGTTGTACATATGTTGAGGGAGCCTTCAAGGAAGTCTGGGGCCTAATTCTGGACAAATGCTCAGGGAAGCTTGGGATTTGACCTATAACTCACCTATCTCTCAGTAAATTCCCCCGTGCTAGGTGTACATTGTATACATATATCAGGTTAGCTGGCAAACACTTTCCAGAATCTCAAGCAGTGGGAGAAGTCAGGAAGCTATAACACTCCCCTCCTACCAGGAGTATAAAGTAGGTACTGCATATCCCTGCAAAAAACCTTCATTCTGTTTAGTTAGTATCACTGGCAACTGTGTATTTCCACGAGGATTCTAGAGACCCAGGATGCTGTACAGGATGAAGTGTTGTCTAATTTCTATTTTTCCTATTTTAATGAAAGCCATGTAGTTCTTTTTGTGTTTATCTTTCACAATTGATACATTTATAGGAAAGAAAAAGTAGACAATTTTGACAGCTGTTGAAGATTCTTTATGTACAATGTGAGTCTTTGGAACTAGCAATTAGAAGGTTACAATTTGTATATTAAACTGGTAGAATAATATAAATTAACTAAATTATAATCCTTAAGTATATTCATAGTTATTATACCCTTTGATCTTCAGCATTTTTGAAGTGTGTACCATAAATCCCATTGTTTGATTATGAGCGCTCATATTTTATTTTTTATTTATTTTTATTTTTTGCGGTACGTGGGCCCCTCACTGTCACGGCCTCTCCCGTTGCGGAGCACAGGCTCCGGAAGCGCAGGCTCAGCGGCCATGGCTCACGGGCCCAGCCTCTCCGCGGCATGTGGGATCTTCCCGGACCGGGGCACGAACCTGTGTCCCCTGCATCGGCAGGCGGACTCTCAACCACTGCGCCACCAGGGAAGCCCATGAGTGCTCATATTTTTGAGCAAAATTACTATTACTATTTTCCTGTCAACCAGAAAACTATTCTTATATCATATACAAAAGTTTAGAATGTTTATTTATGGAAAATTAAATAGTAATATTCACTATAACATGATAATGATATATATTTTTTAAAAAGGCAAAAGGCAAAGGGTTTGTGGGCTGAGTGTGATGTGAAGAATTTTCAGGTCACTCTGAGGTCTGACAGCATGATTATTTACTTGGATATCTCCCAAGTGAACCATCCTAAAAGGAGTTGAACAATATTGCATGCAATTGGGATTTTTTTATAAAAGAATTTATTGATATAATTACAAACTATATCCATGAGAAGTGGCTATTAGTGAAGAAAATACATGGTGAAAGGCAATTAGCGTAAGCATATCCAGTCTTTGATCTTAGTGATATAAATATATTCTTTACTAAGAGTATGTGAATCCTTTGTTTCTATTAGTTTGACCAATATCCTGAGTATCTCTGAGCAGAAAACATTCATGTTCACCTGTTGAGCAGGCCTCTGATGACTTCAGGAAGACTGGACAATTTTTCTTTTGTCTAATTGGTGAAATCACCCCATAAGTTCTAACTATCCTTTCTGATTTGTTCTCTTCTTTTTAAAATTGGAACTTTTATCTCTGAACTTATTTAAAAGATATTATATTACTCATTTTAAAAAGGATTTAATGTTGCATCTTCTAGAAGGGGTTAGTTTTTGATGTCTTACATAGCTACTAAGTATTTTCTATCTTAGTGCATATCTCTCCTTCATGTATTTTTTTTATTTGGAATGGTCCTTTGGGAGAATTAAAGTATTTTCTAGGAACTCTGATGACTCAGTTGAATTATAAAACATCAACTTGTAAGTGAGCAGTTCTGGTCATTCCAACATGGACAGGTTATGAGTAAAGATAGTAGGAAAGACTAGGTTTAGAGGACTGATATATTGGATATAACAGGAAATCAAGGGATGAGGTGTGTTGCAGTGCAGTTTAGATCCATGAGGGCTATTCTAAGAAAACTATGCCTAGACACATTACAAAATGAAACCCTAAGATAAAGAGAAAATCTTGAAAGCAGACAGAGGAAAGTGATGCTTTACATACAAAAGAACAGTGACTCAAATGCCAACAGACTTTTCATCAGAAATCAGTGGCCATAAACGAAAACAAAAACAACAAAAGAAATCATATTGGCCAGGAGACTTTAAAACTGAAACAATAAATCAGTCAACCCAAAATTCTGTGTCCAGTGAAAATACCCTTCAGAAATGATGGCAAAGTTAACACAATTTTATAAATGGAAAACTAAGAGAAATTTGTCTCCAGCAGACTTGTACTACAAGAAATGGTAGTGGAAGTTCTTCAAAGGAAAAAAGAATATTAACAGAAAAGTTGGATCTTCAGGAGCAAATGAAGAGCATCAGAAATGGTAAATATCTGGATAAAAATGAAGACTATTTTTATCCTCTTAAGTTCTTTAAAAAAGACCTGTGGATGTTTAAAGGAAAATTATAACATTGTTCTTTGGGGTTTTCAATGTATGCAGATGTAATCCATAAGTGTATAATAAAACAAATCAATAAGCTGCTAGGATATATATAAATCTATTTCAGAGTGTGGTTGGGGGGAGGTGGTTAAAGCGACTGTATGCTTGTGAGGTGTCTATATTTTGCATGAAAATGTACAGTATTCTGGTTGAATTCTGATGTATTGTGTTTCCTAAATAAAACACTAAAAAAATACAGAGATATGTCTTAAAAGTTGACAGAAGTATTAAAAGGTAAGATTAAAAATTATTTGTTATATTTTTTAAAGATAAGAAAGAAGAAATAGCAGCAATAACAGCAGAGAGATAGAAAGAAAAATAATAAAATATTGAATGAAATCTGATGATAACAGTAATTATATTAAATATTAAAGGTCTAAACACTGCAATTAAAAAGCAGATGTTGTCAGAGTGGATAAAAAAGGAAGACCAAACTATATACAGCTTACAAGAATTATCTTTTAGGTATAAAAACACACAGGTATGGTGAAAGTAAATGAATGGACAAAACTATACCAGGCAAACAATAAGCATTAAAAGCAAGGAATAACTATTTTAATATCAGATAAAATAGCTTTCAAGATAGAGGGTATTATCAGAGTTAAAGAGGGATATTTCATAATGTTAAAAGGACATTTCAGGGGAAATGGATCAAGATGGCGGAGGAGTAGGATGTGGAGCTCACCTTTTTCCCACAAGATACATCAAAAATACATCTACATGTGGAATGACTCTCACAGCACAGCTACTGAATGCTGGCAGAAGACCTCAGACCTCCAAAAGGGCAAGAAAATCTCCATGTAACCAGGTAGGACAAAAGAAAAAAGAAAGAAAAGAGCGAAAGAGGAATTGGGATGGGATCTGTGCCCCTGGAAGGGAGCTGTGAAAGAGAAAAGGTTTCCACACACGGGGAAGTCTCCTCACTGGCTGGGAGATCAGCTAGGACAGAGGGGGAGCTTTGGAGCCTTGGAGGAGAGTGCAGCAACAGGTTTGTGGAGGGCAAAGCTGAGAGAGACCTGCACAGATTAGCGGTGCCAACTGGCATTTCCCAGCCTGAGATGCTTGTCCTTTGGGGCTAGTGGAGGCTGGGTATTGAGGTTCGGGCTTCGGAGGTCAAACACTGGGAAGAGGACTGGGATTGGCTGTGTGAAGACAGCCTGAGGGTGCTAGGGTGTGGTGCGCCACATCTGAGGGAATCTGGGAAGAAGATCTCCTTCCCAGAAGGAGAAGGGTGGGCTCGCCATAAGAGTTTCTTTCTCCATGTGCTCTCAGGTGGCAGGGCACCGTCTACATGAGCTATGGGGGCAGGCGTGAGCCGTCGCTGCCATCTCAGACTCCATAGGCAGCGCGGACTGCAGCCTCTGTGGAGGTTCCTGTGAACAGGTGCAGGTCACCGCCTCCACCTTCCCAGGAGCTTGCACAGCCCACCAACACCAAGTGTCCCTCAACCCTGCACCAACCACTGCCCCCACCCTCCTGGGAGTATGTGCAGCCAGCTGCCTCCACCAAGGGACCCACGACCAGGAGCCAACCACTGCCCCCGCCTTCCTGGGAACGTGTGTGTGGGCCGTGCATCTGCACACCCCTTATCAAGGGGATAATGGCCAGCACAGGCTGAGGAAAGAGATGGCAAGCATCCAAACCAAAAACAGCACTCACACCAAAAAAATATTAAACCCACATAAGCTATGCAGACATGCTCCCGCATATAAATAGCCCTCCAAGACCACAGTAGATATTTGTTTCTCCTAAACTCACAGAGTAAGAGAAATATAAGCAAAATGAAGAAGCAGAGGAACCACTCTCAGTTAAAAGACCAAGAAAATTCCCGTGAAGGAATACACAATGAAACAGACCTCTTCAGTCTAACAGACGCTGAGTTCAAAAAGGAGGTAATGAAAATACTGAAGGAATTAAGAAAGGCCGTCAACAGAAATGCAGATTACTGTAAAAAGGGACTAGAAACTATAAGGAGGAGCCAAGAACAATTAGAAAATTCATTTGCCAAGACAAAAGCTGAGCTCAAGGCAATGAATAGCAGAACAAATAATGCAGAAGAAAGAATAAGTGACGTGGAAGATAGAATAATGGAAATTACCCAATTTCCAGACAGAAAATTTCCATTTGACAGAAAGCCAAATTTAAAAAAAAATGAAAGCAATATAAGAGACATATGGAATAATATAAAGCAGGTCAATCTATGCATAACAGGGATTCCAGAAAGAGAAGAAAGAGAAAAGGGGATTGAAAATGTATATGAAGAAATTATGGCTGAAAACTTCCTAAACCTAAAGAAGGAAACAGATATCCAGATACAGGAAGCACAGAGGGTCCCAAACAAGATGAACGCTAACAGACCTACACCAAGACATAGTATAATAAAAATGGCAAAGTTAAAGATAAAGAGAGAATTCTAAAGGCAGCAAGATAAAAACAGAGTTAATTACAAGAGAACCCCCATAAGGCTATCAGCTGTTTTCTCTACAGAAACACTGCAGGCCAGAAGGGAGGGGCAAAATATATTCAAAGTCTTGAAAGAGAAAAATCTGCAACCTAGAATACTCTACCCAGCAAGATTATCATTTAGAATACGAGGAGAAATAAAGAATTTCTCAGACAAGCCAAAACTAAAAGAATACGGCAATACTAAACCTATCCTAAAAGTAATATTGAAAGGTCACCTCTAAATAGAAAAGAAGCAAAAAGATATAGGAAGGAAGAAATCACAATTGGAAAGTAAATCACTTAAATTAACCAGGCTACAGATCAAAAAGAAAAAAAAAACTGTGAAAGCAATGATAAACAAAAGGAACAGCAAAAGGATAAACATGAAGATGTAAACAGGGACATCAAACTCATAAAATGAGGGGAAGGAGAGTAAGAAAATGCATATTCTTTCTCTTTTTTCTTTTTTAGAATGTGTCTAAATGTACATGATTATCAGTCTAAAGCAAGCAGATATAGGAAGGGGTTAACATACTTGAAAAACAGGGCAACCACAAATAAAAAATATACAGTAAATTCACAAAAACCAAAAAAGAAGAGAACACAAGCATAAAATAAAAGGAAATCATCAAACCACAAAAAGAAAAAGAAGGGAACAAAGACTAAACAAAGAATCAACTGGAAAACAAGATTTGAAATGGCAGTAAATACATATGTATCAATAATTACCTTAAATGTCAATGGACTGAATGCTCCAATCAGAAGACATAGAGTGGCAGACTGGATAAAAAAAACAAGAGCCTACAATATGCTGCCTACAAGAGACACACCTTAGAGCAAAGGACACACATAGTTTGAAACTAAAGGTATGGAAAAAGATATTTCAGGCAAACTGAAATGACAAGAAAGCAGGAGTTGCAATATTCATATAAGACAAAATAGACTTTAAAGTAAAGACTATAAAGAAAGACACTATATAATTATAAAAGGATTAATACAAGAAGAGGATATAACACTTATCAACTTATATGCTACATAGAAGCATTTAGAATGCTACACCGAAAAAAACTGAACACGTATTCTTTTCATGTGCACGTGGTACATTCCCACATATAGATCATATGATTAAAAAAAACCAGATCAACAAATTTAAAAGGAATGAAATTATATAGAATATATTCTCTTAACCCAACAGAATTAAAATAAAGGTCAATAACAATAAGATAGGAAAATACAAAGTATTTTGAAATTTAACAACGTACTTTGAAATTTAACAACGTACTTTTTTCCTTTTTTTTTTGGCAGCGCAGCTATGTGGGATATAAAGTTACCTGACCAGAGATTGAACCTGTGCCCCCTGCAGTGGAAGTGCAGAGTCCTAACCACTGGACTGCCAGGGAATGCCCAACAACATACTTCTAAATAAATCATAGAGAAAAAAAGAAATTAGAAGGGAAATTAGAAAATATTTTGAAGTGAAAGACAGTGAAAACACAACATATAAACATTTGGGGGAAGCAGGTGAATCAGTGCTTCAAACACAACATAGATTTAATTCCTTAAAATAAGAAAGTTCTAAAAATCAGTGACCTAAGATTCCATATTAAGAGACTAAAGGGAATTCCCTGGCAGTCCAGTGGTTAGGACTCTGCACTTCCACAGCAGGGGGCACAGGTTAAATCCAGGGGGCACACTGGAATATCACTCAGCCATTAAAAAGAATGAAATAATGCCATTTGCAGTAACATGCATCGACCTAGAAATTGTCATACTGAGTGAAGTTAGTCAGAAAGAGAAAGAGAAGTATCGTGTGATACTTATATGTGGAACCTAAAAAAAATGATACAAATGAACTTATTTACAAAACAGAAACAGACTCACAGACTTAGAGAACGAACTTGTTACCAGAGGGAAGGGTAGGGGGGAGGCATAGTTAGGGAGTTTGGGATTGACATGTATACACTGCTATATTTAAAATGGATAACCAACAAGGACCTACTGTATAGCACAGGGAACTCTACTCAATATTATATAACAACCTAAATGGGAAAAGAATATGGAAAAGAATAGATTCATGTATATGTATAACTGAATCATTTTGCTGTACACCAGGAACTAACACAAGATTGTTAATCAACTATACTCCAATATAACATAAAACATTTAAAAAGAAAAAAATAGGATAGTGAGAGAATATTTTCAACTTAATGTCATCAAATTCAGCAACTTAGGTAAGATGAATGAATTACTTTAGAAAACAGCTTACAAATATTGACACACGAAAAATGAAAATCTGAGAAATTTAATGTCAAATGTTCACAGTCTCTTCAGAAAATAGAGAACGCTGCCTAGCACTGTTTATGAGATGAGCATAGCCTTTGTACAAAGAACTTATTTACAAAACAGAAACAGACTCACAGACTTAGAGAACGAACTTGTTACCAGAGGGAAGGGTAGCGGGGAGGCATAGTTAGGGAGTTTGGGATTGACATGTATACACTGCTATATTTAAAATGGATAACCAACAAGGACCTACTGTATAGCACAGGGAACTCTACTCAATATTATATAACAACCTAAATGGGAAAAGAATATGGAAAAGAATAGATTCATGTATATGTATAACTGAATCATTTTGCTGTACACCAGGAACTAACACAAGATTGTTAATCAACTATACTCCAATATAACATAAAACATTTAAAAAGAAAATAATAGGATAGTGAGAGAATATTTTCAACTTAATGTCATCAAATTCAGCAACTTAGGTAAGATGAATGAATTACTTTAGAAAACAGCTTACAAATATTGACACATGAAAAATGAAAATCTGAGAAATTTAATGTCAAATGTTCACAGTCTCTTCAGAAAATAGAGAACGCTGCCTAGCACTGTTTATGAGATGAGCATAGCCTTTGTACAAAAACCTTGCAGTGACATTTAAAAAAGACAATTACACAAATCCCTCATGAACTTAAATACAAAAATACTTTGTAAAGTATTAGCATATTAGGGGTTTCCCTGGTGGCGCAGTGGTTGAGAGTCCACCTGCCGATGCAGGGGACATGGGTTCGTGCCCTGGCCTGGGAAGATCCCACATGCCGTGGAGCAGCTAGATCTGTGAGCCATGGCCGCTGAGCCTGCACGTCCAGAGCCTGTACTCCACAACGGGAGAGGCCACAACAGTGAGAGGCCCGCGTACCGCAAAAAAAAAAAAAAAAAAGCATATTAAATTAAACAATATAAAAAAAGGACAATATACCTTGAAAAGAGAGGTTTTAGTCCAGGAATGCAAGACTGGGTCAACATGCAAAACATTATCAATGTTAATTTACTGTGTTAACAAAATAGAGGATAAAAAAACACGTTTGTTCCAAAATGTGAAGAAAAAGCATTGACAAAATTCAACATACATTCCTGATAAAAACTCAGCAAACTGGGAATAATAGGGAACTTCTTAATCCGATAACAAGTTTCTACTGAAAACTCAACATCATATTTAGTGATGAAAGACTGAATATTCTACCCCAAGTTTTAGAAACATGGGAAGAATATCCACTTTCGCCGCTTGTATTTAACATTGTACCAAGTTCTGTAAGCATTTCAGTAAGGCAAAATAATAATAATAGCAATAATGCACGTAAATTTCTTAATGGAACAAGTAAACCTGTCCCTCTTTTCAGGTGATGTGATTCTTTCCTAGAGAGTCTAAGGAGTCTGTAAAACGACTGGAACAAAGAGGGAATTTAATAATGTTACAAGATACAGAGCTAAGATTTTAAAAATCAGTTGTATTTTTTATACTAGCAGCAAGCAATTGGGAAAAATTTTTAATTCCATTTATAATTGCACCACCCCCAAATAGTACTTAAATATAACAAAAGACATCCACAACTTCTACCCTGAAAATTAGAAAACAATGATGAGGGAATATAAAGATCAACTAAATTAATACTGAGATATACCATGTTCATGGATTAGAACATTCAAGATTATTCAGATGTTACTTCTATACAGATTGATCAATATACCCAACACGATGTCAATCAAAACTCCAACTACTTTGGTAGAAAATAACAAACTGACTCTAAAGTTTATATGGAAATGCAAATAAACCAACAGTAGGCAAAGCAATTTTTTAAATGATAAACAAGGTAGGAGGGCTTACCCAAAATGATTTCAATACTTCAGTTAAAGTTACTGTATTCAAGACCACTTGTTACTGGTGAAATGACAGGCATTTGGATCAATGAAACTGAATTGAATCTTAAAATAAACGCATGCATACATAATTAGCTAATTTTTATCAAGGTTACCAAGGTAATTCAGTGAGAGAATGGAGAATCTTTTCAATAAATAATGTTGATACAACTGGCCATCCATATGGAGAAATTATTAGATCCTACTTGACATCATGAAGAAAAATTAACTCAAATCATAGACTTAAATGGAAACATAACACTATAAATTTTGTAAGAAAAAAACAGGAGAAAAATCTTTACTATCTTGGGGGTAAGAAATGATTAAGGACTCAAATAGTATGAACTGTAAGAGAAAATATAATAGGTGGATTTTTTTTTAATCAAAAATTTAAACTTTTTGCTCTTTGAAAACACTGTTAAGAAAATGAAAAGGCAGTATGCATTATGGGGGGAAATATTTGCAAATATATTTCAAAGAACTTGCTCCCAGCATATAAAAAGAACTCTTACAACTCATTAATAAGAACACAAATGATCCATTTTCAAAATGGGCAAAAGTTTTGCACAGGTACATCACAAAAATATGTAAATAAGCATATGAAAATATGCTCTACATCATTAGTCAAGAGGGAAATGCAAATTAAAATCAAAATGAGACACTTCACACTCATTAATATTGTTAAATTTAAAAAGATGTTAATACTAAACATTGGTTAGGATTTGCAGCAACTAGAATTCTCAAATACTGCTGGTGGACACATAAAATGTCACAGCTACTTTAGAAAAATGTTTTGACAGTTTATTAAAAATTAGTACTGGGGCTTCCCTGGTGTCGCAGTGGTTGAGAGTCCTCCTGCCAATGCAGGGGATGCGGGTCCGTGCCCCGGTCTGGGACGATCCCACATACCGCAGGGCGGCTGGGCCCGTGAGCCATGGCCGCTGGGCCTGCGCGTCCGGAGCCTGTGCTCCGCAACGGGAGGGGCCACGGCAGTGACAGCCTGCGCATCCGGAGCCTGTGCTCCGCAACGGGAGAGGCCACAGCAGTGAGAGGCCCGCGTACCACAAAAAAAAAAAAAAAAAAAATTAGTACCGAAAGAAAAAATAGATAAATTGGACTTCATCAATATTAAAAATTTTGTACTTCAAAGGATACTATCAAGAAGGTGAAAAGATAGCCCACAGAATGGGAGAAAATACTTTCAAATCAAATATCTGATAAGGGCTTTGTATGTTGAATATATTCTGCACATCAGTTTGAGTTGATAAAATTAACAAGCCTGATCATACCAAGTTTTGACATGGTTGTGGAGCGATTGGAACACTCATTCACTGCTGGTAGGAAAGTAAAATTGTAAAACCACTTTGGAAAACAGTTTGACAGTTATTTATAAAGTTAAATACATACCTACCACATGATTCAGCCATTTCACTCTTAAGAATGTGCTCAAGAGAAAGGAGCATATGTCCACATAAAATCTTCTACTGGAATGTTCATAGCAACTTTATTTGTCATAACTCCAAATTGGAAACATCTGAAATGTCCACCAACAGGTTTGTGGATAATCAAATTGCGATATAACTATACAGTGGAATATTCAGCAATATAGAAGGATGAACTATCAACAAACACATGACAATATGAATGAAGCCCAGAATAATTTTGCCAAGTGAAGTAAGCCAGCAAAAAGAAAAAATATATATATATACACACACACCATATGATTTCATTTATATAAAACTCTAAAAAGTACAAACAAATCTGTAGTGACAATAAATAAGTGGTTGTCTGGGGCCAGGGATAGGGGCATAGGGAGAGAGAAAGGATTACAAAGGGAATGAGGAAACTTTGTGGGGTGATGTATATATTCACTATTTTGATGATGGTGATGGTTTCACGGGTGTAATCATATGTCAAGACATCAAATTATACACTTTAGATATGAATTTTATTATGTCAGTTATACCTGAATAATGCTTTTTTAAAAATAACAAATATTGGTGATTATATGGAAAAATGGGAACCCTCTATACTGCTGGTGGGATTGAAAAATTGTGCAACCACTTTCAAAAGCAGTTTGGCAGTTCCTCAAAAGGTTAAACAGATCAATCAATTCTACAACAAAGTATATGCTCATGAGAAATGAAGACATATGCCCACAAAAGAATTTCACACAAATGTTCATAGCAGCATTACTCATCATAGCTAAAAGTTGGAAACAAAGTAAATTCTGTCACATAGCAAATGGATATATAAAATGTGGTATATCCATACAATAGAATATTATTCAGCAACAAAAAGGAATGAAGTATTGATATGTGCTTCAACATGCAAATAAGTGTTTTTTGTTTGTTTGTTTGTTTGTTTTTGTGGTATGCGGGCCTCCCTCTGCTGCGGCCTCTCCCGTTGCGGAGCACAGGCTCCGGACGCGCAGGCTCAGCGGCCATGGCTCACGGGCCCAGCCGCTCCGCGGCATGTGGGATCCTCCCAGACCGGGGCACGAACCCGGTTCCCCTGCATCGGCAGGCGGACGCACAACCACTGCGCCACCAGGGAAGCCCCAAATAAGTGTTTAAAACAATAAGGAAACAACCCAATCAATAAATGGGCAAAAGATCTGAACAGACGTTGCACCAAAGAAGACATATAGATGGCAAATAAGCGTATAAAAAGATGTCTAACATCATATGTCATTAGGGAATTGCAAATTAAAACAATAAGATACCACTACCCACCTTTTAGAATGGCCAAAATCCAAAACACTGACAACACCAAATGCTGACAAGGATTTGGAGCAAGAGGAACTCTCATTTATTGATGTTGGAAATATAAAATCATACAGTCACTTGAAAAGACAATTCAATAGTTTCTTACAAAGCTAAACATACTCTAACCATTTGCCTCAGCAGTAACACTCCTTGATATTTACCCAAATTAGCAGAAAACTTATGTCTGCACAAAAACCTGCACTTAAATATCTATCACAGCTTATTCATAATTGCCAAAAACTTAGAAATAACCAAGATGTCCTTCAGTGGGGCAGTGGATAAACAAACTGTGGTGTATTCATACAATGGAATATTATTTAACATTAAAAAGAAATGAGCTATCAAACCAGAAGAAGACTTGGAAGAAATTTAAACACTTATTGCTAAGTGAAAGAAACCAATCTGAAAAGTCTACATACTGTATGATTCCAGCTATATGACATTCTGGAAAAAGTGAAATTATGGAGACAGTAAAAAAAATCAGTAGCTGCTAGGGGTTTTGGGTGGGAAGGGAGAGATGAATTGGTGGAGCACAGGAATTTTTAGGGCAGTGAAACTATTTTATAGAAACTATTCTAATGGTGGATACAAGGCGTTATTTGTCAAGACCCATAGAATGAACAACAGCAATAGTGAACCCTAATGTAATATATGATTGTAGTTAATAATAATGTATCAATATGGCTCATCAATTTTAACACATATACCGTGTAATTCAAGATATTAATAATAGGGGAAATTAGAGAAGATAGGTGAGGGGGGTGTGGGAACTCTCTGTACTTGCCCTCATTTTTCTTTAAAACTGCTCCCCAAAAAGTACATTAATTTTTTAAAAATTTAAGCAGAGTCATCAGTGATACACACTGCAACATAGACAGATTCTGCAACTTAAGTTCAGGCAAGTTACTGAGACAAAAACTTTCTGGAAAATAAAGCAGAATCCAGAGTTGCTATATGCTCTCTAAAATGTAGTTTTCAAAAATACTAGACATGCAAAAAAAAAAAAAAGAAAGAGTGACACATACCAGAAAATAAGATAGTCAGCAGTAACTAACTCTGGGTCCAAATGTTAGACTTAGCAGATAAATATCTCAAAGCAACTATTAAAAATATTTTTTTTAATGTTAAAAACTTAAGTTTAAAGAACTAATGGAAAGCATAGTAGTAACAACTCAACAAAAAAGGAATCTAAATAGAGAAATACAATCTGTAGCAAAAGAACCAAATAGAAATTCTAGAGCTTAAAAATACTGGAAAGTACTGGAATGAAACATACTGGAATGAAAAATTCACTAGATGGGCTCAGTAGTGAAAAGAAAGACTCCGTGAACTTGGAAATTATTAGAAATACCCCAATGCAAGGAATAGGGAGACAAATTGAAGAAAAGTGATAAAAAAGAATCTCAGAGAACTTTAGGATAGTATGAAGTATCCCAACATACATTTAATGGACATGCTAAAATGAGAGGAAGGGTCGGGAGTGGCAGAAAAAATAATTGAAGAAATAATTAATGAAAACCCCCCAATTTTGATAAGAACATTAAACTAGAGATTGAAGAAGCTCAACAAACTCCAAATATGAAAAAGACAAGGGTTACACCTGGATACTTTACAGTGAAACTGTTGAAAGACAAAGACAAATAGAAACTCTTGAAAGAAGCAATAGGAAAAAAACTCATCATGAATAAGGGAGCAACAATGTGATTAATAGCTAAGTTCTCTAATCAGAAACAAGAAGAGCATCAAGAAGACAATGTAATGACATATTCAGGGTCCTGGAGTTGAGTTTGGTAGGGGAACTGACAACTAAGAATTCTATATGCAGTAAAATTATCCTTCAGTAATGAAAGTGAAAAACATTCCTTCTAAGAAAACAAAAACTAAGATTTTATTGCTTAGCAGATCTGTACTACGAGCATTACTTAATGAAATTCTTTATCATTACTTAATGATACTTAGCAATAACTCAGAGCCACATGAAGGAATGAAGAGCACTAGCAGTGGTACATGTGTGGGTAAATACAAAAGACCATATAATGTTTTTCCTTGTCTTCTTATTTCTTCAAAAACCAAAAGTGTTTAAAGCAATAATTATAGTACTTTATTGTTGGACATGTATATGAAAGTAATATAATTAATATTAATATTACTAATGAGGGTGGTGGATATGGACCATATAGGAGCACATTTGCTATGATAGAATTAAGTCAATATTTATCTGAAATAGATTGTCATAAGTTAAAGATTCATTTTTTAACCCCTAAAGCAATGACTAAAAAGAAACTTTACAAAATCAAATAATTTAATCAAAAGAGGAATTACGATGTTACATTGAAAACATACTTATTTTATGTAAAAGACCCTAAAGGAGTAACAGAGGACCAAAAAAGGACATTTAGAAAGCAAATATCAAAATGGAAAATAAAATCCAGCCATATCAGTAATTACAATACTTGTGAATGGACTTCGGTTGAAAGACAGAAATTTACATTTCTGTTCTTTATTCCTGTAAACAGTATTATGACTGTCTTCCATTTGCCCTTCCATATCCACTCTTCTCCTCAGTATACTTTGCTTTTTACCATAGGAAGCTTATTTGTTTGGATCATATGGGTGTACCCTCTGACACCTGGTCAGTTTTTACCCATGAGGAGACCCTCAGGAATACTGAAGGGAAGAGTATGTAACAAGCATTTATTTTCTCTGGCTCCCTGTGGGGGCACAGCAGGCTATCTAGGTCTGTACACTGAAAGTGGCCTTTTCTACACTCTTCCCTCCTTCTGATTACAGTCACTAACCCCTCTACTTTAACTTACGGGTATAAGGAAAGGGAAAGTTCTTCTGCTGTTAGCCTTGGGTTATTGCACTGTTCCTTGTGGTTCCTCTTCACTCTTACTTTTATAAATAGTACCTTTGCACCTTAACCTTCCTTGGATTGTCCCAAGTTGAATGTGCCATCTGTGTCCTAAATGAACCCTGGCTGATATATCTATGAATTTTTAGGTAGGATTTTTTTTAACTCCATATCAGCCATCTTCTTTTAAATCTTTTTCAATGTTTGTATATTTTTCTTCGTTCTGAAAAATCTTCAAAACTCTCATATCTTTATTCTGTTTTAGTGTGCCTATAATGCACATATTAATTATTTTATTTGTTATTTTGCATTATGTAATTCCTTATATTGACAAATTGTTTTTCAATCCATCTTGTCTTTTTATTTTAATTTCTATCTTTGCCTCTCCTGTTGCATATTCTTTGAAGTAACCAAGCAGATGAAAACTGTATGTTTACATTCTGTTCAGAGGAAACCATTTATAGAATGTATGCTATTTTACATTTGCCACAGTGTCTTTTCAAAGCAGTCAGTCTCCTCTTTCTTTCTCCCTCCCCGCCCCCCCCGCTTTCTTCTCATGTAACCCCATCTGACATTTTTTTCAATACACAGCATTGAAGAGGCACCCCTCTATATTTTTACTTTAAAACAACTGCTGGGAAATAGCCCTCTAAGCATTAACTTTGAAGACAAATTTCTACCTCATTTTGAAATACCGATTGACATTTGTCTTGTATGGATTAGTTGACCTGTCGTGTGTTTTTTGTCTTGGGTTTTCTGTCTAAGATGGTGTGAGATCTCAGTTTACAATGCTTAGAATGTATGTGCTGTATTCAAGTCTATCTTTCCATCCTTTTCCACTCCAAGTACACAAAATTTTGTAGGTTTCCACCATGTGTCCCTGCTTCTTTATATATTTCATGCTGGCAGTTTTAGTCTCTGAAGATATTACAGACAAAAGAAGCTAAGGTGGAACCTTTGGAACCTTTGGAATCAGGCTTCTGATTCTGGCTGCCTCAGTATATTATTCTGTATAATTGGGAAATGCCTATATTTTTACTCATCAGTACATTGCAACATGTAGTGGTAGTTGAGTTCTTTTTCTGTCTCTGTTAGTCTGTGCTATTCTTATTCATGGAATGTACTACTGATTCTATTCCCATTTTGTAACAGTGAAAATTCCACTAAAGTTTATTGTTTAAAGTTTCTGTACTCTTTTAAGTCAACTCCTGTGTCTAGTTACTCGTGCTATTTTGTACTCCATTAACTGCCAAAGACTTTTAGATGAGGAAGAATTCATTAGAGATTATCTAGTAGAATTTTCTACTTGATGAAGATATAGTAAAGAGGTTAAATTAGGATTCTAGGAACAACCATATGTAATAAAATACAGGCAGGTCTTCTGTTTGCCAGTCCACTGCCCTTTGCATTATTTCATGCTACATCTTTTATTATTTGAGCTTATTTGTAGTGAATTCCATTAGAAATAACACTAATATAGTGATCAACATATCTAGCTTTTAGTTATAGATATGTCATTAATTAGCTGAAAGAGTTTGGAAGTCACTGAACTTTATTTGTAATTACAAAATATATCATATAAGCCAGCTGATCCAGGTTTCCTTTAAGATCTATTTCAGTTTTAAATTCAATTCTAAATGGTTTTCATTTATAAGATGCCAAGCAAAGACTACCTTAAGTTTTGGTGAGAGGGACCAGGTGACACAAAACTTATACGCTATGATTCTTTCCAACTCTTTTATATATTCTTTTAAAGGAAGTATAGAATATCTATCTCAACTGTGCACAGTTGAGATTATGTACACATTTGAACAAATTCAAAAATAGTCTAATAGGAGAAATCTTACAGAAATGACATTTTTGAAAAACCACTAATGTCAAATGCTTATCAGGTATTTGTTAGTTAAAATTTTTAAACAGTTTTTTATAAAGAGGTAGTGTAGGAGGTTAGTTGAAAATGCCATCTTGAACACTCAACATCATTAATTATGGTGAAATGTAAACAAAAAGCACTTTACACTCTTTACACCCATTAAGGATGGTTATAATATCAAAGACAGAGAACAGCAAATGATGGTGAGGAAGTGGAGAAATTGTAACCCTCATACGTTGCTGGTGGGAATACATATGTTACAGCTACTCTGGACAGTAGTTTGGCAGTTCCTCAAAAAGTTAAATGTATATGACTTAGCAATTTCACTCCAGGTGTATACCCAAGAGAACTGAAAACATAGGTTCACCAAAACCTGTATATGAATGTTTATAGCAGTATTATTCATAATAGCCAAAAGGTAGAAACAATCCAAATGTGCATTAGTGGACAAATGGAAAAATAAAATGTGGTATATCCATACAGTGAAATATTATTCAACAATAAAATGGAATGAAGTACTGATACATGCTACAATATAGGTGAACCTTAAAAACATTATGCTATGTGAAAGAAGCCAATCACAAAAGACCACATATTGTATGTTTCCATACATATGTAATGTCCAGAATAAGCAAATCCATAGAGAGAGCAAGTCGATTGGTGGTTGCTAGGAACTGGGTGAAGAGGAGAATTGGTAGTGGCTGCTAATGGGTATAGGATGTCTTTTTAGGGTGATGAAAATCTGGAATTAGACAGTAGTGATGATTGCACAAACTTGTGAATATACTACAAAACATGGATTTGCATACTTTAAAAGGGTGAAATTTATAGTAAGTGATTTATATTTCAATAATAAAAAACATCTAGGGACTTCCCTGGTGGTCCAGTGGTTAAGACTCTGAGCTTCCAATGCAGGGGGGGCATGGGTTCAATCCCTGGTTGGGGAACTAAGATCCCACATGCTGTGCAGAGTGGCCAAGTAATAATAATAATAATAATAATAATAAACATCTAAAACATGACAAGGTAGGTCATCATGAAATTGTTCAAAACCAGTGATAAAGAGAAAATCTTGAGAGCAGTTTGAAGAAAAGAGACTCATGACTACAGAGCAACAAATATCAGAATTTAAGCAGATATAGCATCAGAAGCAATGTAAAGAGGAAGACCATAGACCAACATCTTTAAAATAAAGAAAATACTTTTAACCGAGAATCCTATACCCAGCAAAAATCTTTCAAACATGAAAGTGAAGTCTTTTATAGATATACAAAAGCTGAAAGACAAGTGATTTTTGATAAAGGTACAGAATCAACTTAATGGAAAAAGGATAGTCTTTTCAATAGATAGAGCTGGGAAAATTGGATATCCAAATGCCAGAAATGGATTTTCATCTATACTTTGCATGATATGTGAAAAGTAACTCAAAATGGATCACAGACCTAAATGTAAATAAGACCTCAACTATAAAGCTTCTAGAACAAAACATAAGGAAAGGAGAAAATCTTCATGATTCTCTACTAAGATTTCCAAAAGCTGGATCAATAAAAGTAAAAACTGATAAATCAGGGGCTTCCCTGGTGGCGCAGTGGTTGCGCGTCCGCCTGCCGATGCAGGGGAACCGGGTTCGTGCCCCGGTCTGGGAGGATCCCACATGCCGCGGAGCGGCTGGGCCGGTGAGCCATGGCCGCTGAGCCTGTGCGTCCGGAGCCTGTGCTCCGCAACGGGAGAGGCCACAACAGAGGGAGGCCCGCATACCACAAAAAAAAACTGATAAATCAGTTTTTATCAAGATAAAAATAAACTCTGCTCTTAACAATATACCCTTAAGGGAATGAAAAGATGTACTCATTTCACTAGCCACTCCTTCTTAATTTCTTTTCCTGGTTTTTCATCATATCTCCAGCTTCTAAGTATTGCAGTATCACAGAACTTAGTCTGTGTGCAGTCACTCTTTGAGCTCACCATTTCATATTTTAAATACTATAAGCAAGTAACTCCCAGATTTGTATTTCCAGACAGGACCTTTCCCCAGACTCCAAACTTATATAGCCATCTTTGTGCTTAACATCTCCACCTGGATATTTAGTTAGTGTCTTCAACTTAACAAGTAACAAACAAACCTACTGATTTTTTTAAAAATATATTTATTTTATTTATTATATATTTATTTATTTTTGGCTGCGTCGGGTCTTAGTTGCGGTGTGCTGGATCTTTGTTGAGGCATGCAGGATCTCTTCATTGCGGCACTCAGGTTTCTCTCTAATTATGGCGTTCGGACTCCTCTCTAGCTGTGGTGTGCAGGTTGTCTCTCTCTAGTTGTGGCGCCTGGGCTCCAGGGTGCACGGGCTTTGTAGTTGTGGCGCGGGGGCTCCGGAGTGCGTGGGCCCTGTAGTTTGCAGCATGCAGGCTCTCTCGTTGAGGCTCATGAGCTCAGTAGTTGTGGCATGCGGGCTTAGTTGCCCCACAGCATGTGAGATCTTAGTTCCCTGACCAGGGATCAAACCTGCGTCCCCTGCATTGGAAGGTGGATTCTTTACCACTGGACCACCAGGGAAGTCCCAAACCTACTGATTTACACCAAACCACAACACCGTCACCCAAAGCAGCTCTTTTGCAGTCTCCCTATGTACATAAATGCTAACTTTTGCCTTCTAGTTCCTGAGGACAAAAACTGTGGAGTCATCATTCACTAGAAATCTTTCTCTTATAGCACATATCAAATCCATCAACAGATCCTTTACCTCTACCTTCAACATATATAAAGAATTTGACCACTTTCTACTACTTCAATCACTACCATCAGTTCTAAGCTTAGTATGATCATCCTTTGCTTGGAATTTTTAGTGACCTCCTACATGGTCTGACTTCCATTCTTTTTTCACTACAGTCTGTTCTAATACTAAAGCCAGAGAGAACTTTTTCAAAGGTAAGTCAGGCCATGTCCTTTCATTGCTCAAAACCACACAATGGTTTCCTACTCAGGATAAAAATTCAACATCTTTGTATAATGGCTTCAAAAGCCCTGCAAAATATGGCACCATCTATGGCACTCTCTTGACGTTATCTCTTGGTGCTCTTCTTGACCACATCCGCCTATTTACTGTTTGTTAAACAAACTAAGCATGCTTCTGTCACAGGACATTTGTAAATCTTGTTCCCTCTGCCTGGGAAGCTCTTCCCCCATAAGACTACATGCCTTATTCCCTCACTTATAAAAAGTCTGTGCTCGGATGTCTTATCAGGAGGCCCTTTTTCACCTTTCCTAGAACTTCTTGTACACCTTGCTTTCCCTACTTTTTTCCATAAGACATGTCAAAATTATATATAGCAGGAATGTGCAAACTATGGCCATTGGGTAAATCTTAGCTGCCACCTGTTTTTGCATGTAAAGTTTTCTTGGAACACAGCTATGCTCACTTTTTTATATGTTGCCTATGGCTGGTTTTTCACTACAATGACAAAGTTGAGTAATCGCAATAGAGACATGAGACCTCTAAACCCTAAAACATTTACTATTTGGCCATTTACAGAAGAAGGTTGCTGACCCTGATATATACTCTGTGTTTGCTTGTGTTTATTGCCTGTCTCTCCCCACGAGAAAGTAAGTCCTATGAAGGCAGTTATTTTTTTCACTGCTGCATCCTTAGCACCTAGAATAGTATCTGGCACATAATAGGTATTCAGTAAGTATTCCAGGAACAATTAAAGAGAATACATGATATGGTCTATTAATTAAAGGATATATTAAAGGATTTTAGGCTTTAAAGACAAAAATTCCTCTAGATTATAAGCTTTGTTATTATGTATCATTATCATCTAAAAATAAATACACTTTTTTTCAATTAAGCATGTTTGCAATTAAGAAAAGAGACTCCTGTGTAGGGGGAATTCCCTGGTGGCCTAGTGGTTAGGATTCCGGGCTTTCACTGCAGTGGCCTGGGTTCAGTCCCTGGTTGGGGAACTGAGATCCCGCAAGCAGCTCATGTGGCCAAAAAAAATAAAAAAATAAAAAAGACTCCTGTGTAAAGATGGTAGAAAGAAGCTACAGAATTTCCCTCCTCTGATACCTAATGATATGATCTTCAACAATTAAAAAAAAAGATAAGAACAGCAGAAGCAGAAGAAAAAAAGAAAACAATACATTTGTCAGCAGTAACCAGAAATAAGAAACAGGATAGAATCTCAATGTCATATATTTCAAAAGATGATAGCTGAGGAAAGAAACAGATTTGCCAAAGCATGGAATGGCACCCAGCCCCATTCTCCCCAAAAGCTTATCTTAATGTCAAGATTAATGATGATCTTGAGATTCATCATTGATACAACTGAAATAGTAGGGGGAGTAACTGTATAGAGTCTCCTTACATTTTTCTTTTTCTTACTATGTGAAAGTAGAAAAAGCTGCTGGGAAGAGATGTCTGAAAGGTGAAAAGTGAGGATTAGGGATGATTTCCTGGCAGAAGCAGAGGCTTCAGGACTCCTGAATTGAGGGAATGGTCTATATCCCAAGGGCGATCTCCCTATAGGAATAAGGTTGTTCCCTCCCCAAGCAGTTAGGGTGAAACGCCAGGAAAATTTCAAAGAACTAATCCCAATTCCTCCAACAAAAGCCACACATAAAAGCTGCCACACACAAAAACAGAAATATAGATCAATGGAACAGGATAGAAGGCCCGGGGATAAACCCACGCACATATGGTCACCTCATTTTTGATAAAGGAGGCAAAAATATACAATGGAGAAAAGACATCCTGTTCAATAAGTGGTGCTGGGAAAACTGGACACCTACATGTACAAGAATGAAATTAGAACACTCCCTAACACCATACACAAACATAAACTCAAAATGGATTAAAGACCTCAATGTAAGGCCAGACACTATAAAACTCTTAGAGGAAAACATAGGCAGAACACTCTATGACATAAATCACAGCAAGATCCTTTTTGACCCACCTCCTAGAGAAATGGAAATAAAAACAAAAATAAACAAATGGGACCTAATGAAACTTAAAAGCTTTTGCACAGCAAAGGAAACCATAAACAAGATGAAAAGACAACCCTCAGAATGGGAGAAAATATTTGCAAATATTTTCAAAGGAAGCAACTGACAAAGGATTAACCTCCAAAATTTACAAGCAGCTCATGCAGCTCAATATCAAAAAAACAAACAAACCAGTCCAAAAATGGGCAGAAGACCTAAATAGACATTTCTTCAAAGAAGATATACAGATTGCCAACAAACACATGAAAGGATGCTCAACATCACTAATCACTGGAGAAATGCAAATCAAAACTACATGGGTCAAGACACCCTGCTTCATGGGGGAACCCTGTTTGTCGTTCCCACCATTGATTCGGACCACATAACCCTCCCATTCTTTACCCAGAGCGTCAGCAGCAACTTCTGTAGCCATACGCTTCTCATAAAAGGTACGAAGTTTTTGTTCATCGTCCACTTCAATGAGTTTCTGGCAGCCAGTGGCCGGGAAAGAGATGTTCAGCCTCATTCTGAAGCGGCCGACCGCCTCCGAGGCACCAAGGAAAAGAGCTCAACTTATATTATCTTATTTCCAGGTGATTTCTATCATTTGATTTGCCTCTAAGAGGATAATTTTTCTCTCTCTCTCTCCAATTGCCTCTCTTCAGTCAAGAATGGGAAAGAGAGAGAAAGGTTATAGATATATGGGGGGAGAGAGAGAAGTAATAAAAAGTAATTTTAATGTACTTGTGCTAGAATATATATATATATATATATATATTTTTTTTTTTTTTTTGGCCAGCCATGTAGCAAGTGGGATCTTAGTTCCCCAACCAGGGATGAACCCATGCCCCCTGCAGTGGAAGCGCAGATCCTAACCCCTGGACCACCAGGGAATTCCCTGGGCTGGGATATTTTGAAGCCATTGACTCTGTTTTAAGCAAAACATGATGACTTTTTTAGGGTAAACTATTCTGGTAAAACAGTAAAAGCTTCCCAGAATAAGCACAAAATAACACTTTCCAGTATTTTTGTCTTTAAAGGTGGAAAAGACACTAAAGCTAAGGAAGTATTAATTCAGTGTTGCACTTCTCAGAGCAAAAGTAGATATAAAACCATACAGTTGCCAAGTTTATTAAACCAGCAGCAAAATAATAAATATTATGTCTGGCAAGGACTCAGGATCAACTATTGGCAGAATTCCTTTAATGTGATACTTTTGGACACTATAATATCAATGATGTAATAAGAAAGCATAGTTACTCTACCTACTCTTAAACATGTGCATGCTAATGGATACTTTACAGTTGTATGAAACCTTCTATGTAAAGAGCATACATGGACGTTTTACTATTTACGAGGGAAAAGTGCTTGATAGCTTCTTGTTTGTTTTTCTTTTTAATCACTGAAAATCCATGCTTAAAGGGGAAGAAATTTTTAAAATTTGGCTTGTGGTTATTTTTTGAGCCAAAAAATTTTCTGGAAAAGGTTTGTTGGATTCAGTATTGACAGAGTACAAGCAGAGAACAGGAACAACATCTCTACACTAGTTAAAGAGTTGACACTTGAATATTATTTCTCATAGTGCATTATTGCCAGAGCACAATTGTCTGTAAACAATATGGACTTTGATCTTGATTCAGTTTTTAAAGGAAATCATGAGAATTGTGCCTATGATTGAATTTTGGTCCTTGAGTATATATTCTTCAAAATGCTGTAAAAAAAAAATGAGCAGTGAATAGAAAACTCTTGTTTTCCAGCTTGAAACAGGTTGGCTGTCAAGAGGGAAGGTAGTCATATGAATTTTTGAAATCAGATATGAGATAAAAATATTTTTTCATGGGAATTCCCTGGCAGTCCAGTGGTTAGGACTCAGCACTATCACTGCTGGGGTCCGGGTTCAATCCCTGGTCAGGGAACTAAGATCCTGCAAGCTACTCAGCAAAAAAAAAAAAGAAAAATTTCTTCATGACCCTAAAAAACCATTTCTGTGATTTCAGATGGCTTGCCCCAATGGCAGCATGTATCAGAAGCTTGAAAAGCCTAAAATTGTATTTCAGGGCTAAATTATTACATTAGTGCTGAAAATAATATATTAGGACAAACTATAATGCAAAGAAGGCTTTATTACTATGAGATGGACTGTTTCACAAATTAGGATATGCATTCTTCTTCCGCCATCTCCACCCAGAAAAAATAACCACTTCTAATGTGAACTCATTTCACTTTGAATACCTCTATTAGAGTATTTAACACATTGTATCAGATGTTTTGGAGTATTTACATTTCTCAGTTGGATTGTGCACTCCTCAAGGGCTAGTGATCATGGGTGTGCTAGTAAATCTTTCTGGGAATAAAAATAATTACAATTTACAAATAATAACATATACAATACTGTATTGTAAAATCCATATAGGCGATTGATTCTTACAGAATGCTTTGGTTGATTTTACCAAACTCTTGTTTCTACAGCCCTGTATGTAGCCAACCTATAGGTGTGCAATTGTTGAAGAATGTAGTGCTAACATAAATGGTAATTGATATTTTTGTCTAAGTAAAAGAGTAAGATGAAAATTAAACTTTTTCATCAATGATGTGACTTCTCGCTAACTCATTAATAGTTTTAAAATAGTATTAGAAGATTATTTATTTCAGCATAACACTTTAAATTTAATTTGATTAATATTTTTTTCTATTACTTTCTTAAGTCTAGACCAGCGGTCCCCAACCTTTTTGGCACCAGGGACCAGTTTCATGGAAGACAATTTTTCTACAGACTGGGGGCAGGTGGGGATGGTTTCAGGATGATTCAAGCACATTACATTTATTGTGCAGTTTATTTCTATTATTATTACATTGTAATATATAATGAAATAATTATATAACTCACCATAATGCAGAATCAGTGGGAGCCCTGAGCTTGTTTTCACTTGCCACTCACTGATAGGGTTTTGATATGAGTCTGCAAGCAACTGATTTATTATGGTCTCTGTGCAGTCAAACCTCTCTGCTAATGATAATCTGTATTTGCAGCCGCTCCCCAGCGCTAGCATTACCACCTCAGCTCCACCTCAGATCATCAGGCATTAGATTCTCATAAGGAGCACGCAGCCTAGATGCCTCACACGCATAGTTCACAGTAGGGTTCGCGCTCCTATGAGAATCTAATGCCTGTGGTCTGTTTCAAGCTACCAATGTGATATCACTAGTAATAGAGTTGGGAAGAGATGGGCAGTAGCACACCACTGTATAGCTTTTTCTGCATGCTACAATGGACGTAAATAACCTCAAGGGCATCGATAATAGTAAAGCATAATAAAATAAGAAGTGATGAGTTGTATTTATTTGTTTATAAGTTTGAAAATATTTATTTTTGGTAATGGCTGTGTTTAACTAGTAGCTTGCAGAATTCCTAAAGATTTAATTTTTGACAGCATGTGCTTGTATGGGTTGGATTCATCACACTGCTGCCCCTGGAGTGGTCCCATGCATAATCTACACAGCCTTATGTGACTGATTTGTTAATTGATTTAATGCAGTCAACTTGACATATTCATCATTATGCCCTTGGCTTTTATGGAGGATTGCTATAAGAAAGACCATACAAATGATGTCTATGCATTGGCTATAAGATTACTTCAAAACTTTGACTTTATTCCAATGTTTTAAGTTTGTCTTATTGAATTGGTTACTTTCTTATTTACCAGACAAGAATAGTATCCTGTTCCCTCTTTGTTTTATCTGCCTTGAAACGCACAGGTAAATTGTACACTTGATCATAATAACTGTTAGTGCAGGCCAATAACATTTCATTAAAAAAAAATCTTATGTTCAAATTTTAAGAGATATATATATGTATGTACATATACATACATATATATACATATAATACATATACAGACCTTCATTCATACATATGTATGTACATATACAAACACAATTTCAAATTAGGTTTCCTAAGGTACATTTGATATGAAATGTTGAATAAAGTCTTAATTTGCTTCCTTTATTTACCAGTTTTCAAAGTAATGAGTTGGTTTCCTAGCATTCTTCAAAGGTGAACAATGTGTTTTTTTTTTGTTTTTTTTTTTGTGGTATGCGGGCCTCCCTCTGCTGCGGCCTCTCCCGCTGCGGAGCACAGGCTCCGGACGCGCAGGCCCAGCGGCCATGGGTC